>NC_051160.1:184562359-184657996 GCF_013339745.2 Dermacentor silvarum
GGCGCCACGGTAGTTCCGCGGTATGGAAATGACGGAGCGCGCGCGCCTCATTCTCTCTCCTGTGCAGCGCCGCGATTAGTGCTCGGCCCGCTGCCGCGGAACCATCTCCCGTTCAATCTGCATACTCCGCTGGGGGCGCCACGTAGTGTTCCGCGGTATGGAAATGACGGAGCGCGCGCGCCTCATTCTCTCTCCTGTGCAGCGCCGCGATTAGTGCTCGGTCCCGCTGCCACGAAACCATCTCCCGCTCAATCTGCATACTCCGCTGGGGGCGCCACGGTAGTTCCGCGGTATGGAAATGACGGAGCGCGCGCGCCTCATTCTCTCTCCTGTGCAGCGCCGCGATGAGTCGCTCGGGACGCTGCCGCGAACCATCTCCCCTCAATCTGCATACTCCGCTGGGGGCGCCACGGTAGTTCCGCGTATGGAAATGACGGAGCGCGCGCGCCTCATCTCTCTCCTGCGCAGCGCCGCGATTAGTGCTCGGGCCGCTGCCGCGAAACCATCTCCCGCTCAATCTGCATACTCCGCTGGGGGCGCCACGGGGTAGTTCCGCGGTATGGAAATGACTAGAGCGCTCGCGCCTCATTCTCTCTCCTGTGCAGCGCCGCGATTAGTGCTCGGGCCGCTGCCGCGAAACCATCTCCCGCTCAATCTGCATACTCAACTGGGGCGCCATGGTAGTTCTGCGGTATGGAAATGACGGAGCGCTCGCGCCTCATTCTCTCTCCTGTGCAGCGCCGCGATTAGTGCTCGGGCCGCTGCCGCGAAACCATCTCCCGCTCAATCTGCATACTCCGCTGGGGGCGCCACGGTAGTTCCGCGGTATGGAAATGACAAGGCGCTCGCGCCTCATTCTCTCTCCTGTGCAGCGCCGCGATTAGTGCTCGGGCCGCTGCCGCGAAACCATCTCCCGCTCAATCTGCATACTCCGCTGGGGGCGCCACGGTAGTTCCGCGGTATGGAAATGACGGAGCGCGCGCGCCTCATTCTCTCTCCTGCGCAGCGCCGCGATTAGTGCTCGGGCCGCTGCCGCGAAAACCATCTCCCGCTCAATCTGCATACTCCGCGGGGGCGCCACGGTAGTTTCCGCGGTATGGAATGACGGAGCGCGCGCGCCTCATTCTCTCTCCTGCGCAGCGCCGCGATTAGTGCTCGGGCCGCTGCCGCGAAACCATCTCCCGCTCAATCTGCATACTCCGCTGGGGGCGCCACGGTAGTTCCGCGGTATGGAAATGACGGAGCGCGCGCGCCTCATTCTCTCTCCTGTGCAGCGCCGCGATTAGTGCTCGGCCCGCTGCCGCGAACCATCTCCCGCTCAATCTGCATACTCCGCTGGGGGTGCCACGGTAGTTCCGCGGTATGGAAATGACGGAGCGCGCGCGCCTCATTCTCTCTCCTGTGCAGCGCCGTGCGATGAGCGCTCGGGCCGCTGCCGCGAAACCATCTCCCGCTCAATCTGCATACTCCGCTGGGGGCGCCACGGTAGTTCCGCGGTATGGAAATGACAAGGCTCGCGCCTCATTCTCTCTCCTGTGCAGCGCGCGCGATTAGTGCTCGGCCGCTGCCGCGAAACCATCTCCGCTCAATCTGCATACTCCGCTGGGGGCGCCATGGTAGTTCCGCGGTATGGAAATGACGGAGCGCGCGCGCCTCATTCTCTCTCCTGCGCAGCGCCGCGATTAGTGCTCGGGCCGCTGCCGCGAAACCATCTCCCGCTCAATCTGCACACTCCGCTGGGGGCGCCACGGTAGTTCCGCGGTATGGAAATGACAAGGCGCTCGCGCCCCATTCTCTCTCCTGTGCAGCGCGCGATTAGTGCTCGGGCCGCTGCCGCGAAACCATCTCCCGCTCAATCTGCATACTCCGCGGGGGCGCACGGTAGTTCCGCGGTATGGAAATGACGGAGCGCGCGCGCCTCATTCCTCTCCTGTGCAGCGCCGCGATTAGTGCTCGGCCCGCTGCCGCGAAACCACTCCCGCTCAATCTGCATACTCCGCTGGGGGCGCCACGGTAGTTCCGCGGTATGGAAATGACGGAGCGCGCGCGCCTCATTCTCTCTCCTGTGCAGCGCCGCGATTAGTGCTCGGCCCGCTGCCACGAAACCATCTCCCGCTCAATCTGCATACTCCGCTGGGGGCGCCACGGTAGTTCCGCGGTATGGAAATGACGGAGCGCGCGTGCGCCTCATTCTCTCTCCTGTGCAGCGCCGCGATGAGCGCTCGGGACGCTGCCGCGAAACCATCTCCCTCTGCTCAAGCTAAACCATCTTCCCGCTGCTTCGCATCCACACATGGTTCCGCGGTGAGATGCAGTAATTTTTTTCTCTACGTCAACCATCATGTACTGTCTTTAATGGTTCGCTTTCTTCTTTGTATTTTGTACCGCGGCACTTGAGGGGGAAAAGTTCGCACGCGTGGCTTCTTCCTCGTTGTTTCTTACGCTCGCCTATACTTCTCGATGCTAAGTTGCTTGCAATCGTGCTCTTTATGTACGCACTGGTTTCGCGCACTGTCACTCCCCGATCATTTCACACATCAATGGCATATATCCTGTGCTGTCCTGTTGCTGTCCTGTGCATGCCAGAAAGCAGCCTACAGTCACATGCTGAATGTTATGAAAGGTTGCGTAACACTGTGGAACGGTGTTAGACAATCATCATAACTGTGTCAACGTTCACAGATGTGTGGCTTACTAGTACTCAGATGTGCGCATCTTCCAGATATTCTAGGGAATACGGAAGTGGTGGTGTTTATGTGAAGCCAGGAACATCAGCCGTCTGAGTACTGCTGGCCGATATACATCATTTGTCTGCACGTACTATCCTTTGCACAGGTACTCGCCGAGAGTATCACTAGATACATCTTATTAACACCATCCAGAGGCCCATAGGCCTGTAGTTACTTATTACTTGAGTTCATGACAAATCAGCCGCATAAATTCTGGCGGTATCTTTGCAAAACCGGGAAAGTGCAACCATCAAATTGGACATTGCCGGGTGTAGTGGTTGAGGATGCGCAGACTATCGCTAACTCATTCAATACATACTTTCAGTCGGTCTTCTCCCGTGCCCACGTCCCTAATATGCCCTTGTCCGTGTACGAATCGGCAATGCCTGATATCCTGATTACAGAGTCCGGCATTTTGAATTTGCTGCTACAATAGACGTTAAAAATCCCCTGGCCCTGATAATTTATCATGCACCTTCCTCAAGCGATGCGCGGGTCAGTTGTCCCCTTTCCTGCATAAAATTTTCAATGCATCACTTGAAACGGCAGTGCTTCCCGCGGACTGGTTGTGCGCAAAGGTCGTGCCAATTCACAAAGGTGGAAAACAAGCAGCTTCGAGACACATACAGGCCAATATCTCTAACCAGCACATGTGTAAACTAATGGAACATATAATAAATAAGGCTATCGTAACTTATCTAGAAGAAAATAATCTATTATACTTCAGACAACACGGCTTAAGGCAAGGGCTTTCAACTGTTACGCAACTTTTAGAAATTATACATGACTTTGCTGTAATAATCGATTCAAGACTGCAAACTGACGCAATTTTTGTCGATTTTTCGAAGGCTTTCGACCGCGTTCTACACACTTTACTAATCTTCAAACTCAAATCAATTGGTATTAATCCCAAGATTGTTGCATGGATTGAAGCCTACCTCTAGAATCAGTCCCAGTTTGTTTCCGTAAATAATGCTGAATCAGATTATCTTGATGTTACTTTCTGGTGTGCCACAGGGATCGGTTCTGGGGCCAACTCTGTTCTTGTATAATTAATGACTTGTATACATGTATGGAAGCAGGGGTTACAATAAGGGCTTTTTGCGGACGACTGCGTGATATACACACCTGTTAAAACAGTCGATGAAGAGACAAAGCTTAACAAGTCTCTACAAAACATCGTTACCTGGTGCAAAAAATGGGCAATGCAAATTAAGACACAGAAAACTATGTGTATGACTGTAACACGTAAAAAAGAGCCCTTAAATTTCACATATAATTAATTAATACTTCGTTGGAACGAGTTACTCAGTCACATATCTAGGTGTCACATAACAAGATCGTTGAAATGGGGCGTACATATCAATAACGTTTGCGCACGCACGTTCAAACAACTCGGATTTTTACGAAGAAAGCTAGCTACAGCCCCCACCTCGGTGAAATTAACTGCTTATAAAACCCTGGTTAGACCGATATTAGAATACGGCAGCATAGTATGGAACCCGCATCAAAAATATTTAAACTTAGCATTAGAAACGATTCAAAGCAGGGCGCTCCGCTTCATATACGCAAAATATTCAAGGTATGACAGCGTAACTGCGCTTCGCACACAAGCAGGCATACCAACACTTGCTGGTCGGAGGAGGTTGGCCTGTTTGAAGTTCGTTTATCTTCTTTACCATGACCTGATAAACATAACAAAATCCGACTACTTGGTGGCCCCCGGACGTCACTCTAGTCGAACTAACCATGATAAATGTATTAGACCATTCTTTTCGAGGTTGTAGCACACTAAAATACTCTTTTTTCCTTCATCAATAGATCTGTGGAATTCCCTCCCAAGTGACATTATTTGCTCACAATCTGTGCACTCGTTCGTGTCGGCACTCGAATAGCACCTCGAGTCATTATCGGAATGATGAACGCATTGTGGTCCTCTTGGCTGAGCGTTCCTCAAAAATTTATCAATGACGTATTGCCCCCAACTTCTTGCACACGCGCCGGTGTCCGTACGTTCTTTCGTACTTTTCTGCACTCGGTTCTTGCGCACGTTTGTCCATTGGATGGTATGTTAATACACATTACACTTGATACTGTTTGTACATTACACGGCACACCCTATGTGCAATTTTTTCTGTATTAACTGCTTCTTACACCTTTGAAGGCGTAAGCACTGTATAGTTTGTTTTTGTTTCCTTGTATTTATTTCTTGCTTACATGGCACGGCGATTGTAACCATTGCCTTTTTGTTTTGAGCTTGCTGCAAACCACAGTATGACAAAACGCTATGCCTGTACTGTTTGTATGTCCACTCCTGTATGAGCCTTTCAAGACTTACAGTATTGATAAATAAAAATAAAAAATAAATTACCACAAGCGTACCAACATAAGGACAACAAAAGCACCAACACTTACACTTCAGACCAGTAGCGCACCCAGGATCTCGGCCAGGGGGGGGGGGGGGGGGGTTGACAGTTTATCAATACCATCTAAACAGCACTAATTTCGATTTCTTCACGGGAAATTGTCAAAAAATGCGCTTTTTGCGAGTGTGCAGACGATTGCGCGTCTTACATCTTAGTTGCAGTACTCGAATGCGCAAGGAAAGAAAAGGGGTTAAACAAAAGGGGGGGGGGTTAGGTCGGCCTCAGGGGGGGGGGTTACAACCCCCGAATCCCCCCCCCCCCCCCCGTCGGTGCGCCACTGCTTCAGACACTGTGTACCTTACACCAATCTGATGTCATCTAATATGTCAGCACCAGCTTTCTGTAGCTCTGTTACCAGTGATTTTACAAGACGCGAATATCCGTAAATACTTTTTCAGTCTGAGAACCAGAACCTTTTCCCGACTGCAACCGAAATCACAACCATGCCTGCTGCGTGACTGTGCCATAAAATAAATGAGCACCTTGCTGTGTGCTTGTAATGAAGCTTGTAATGTCTAGCAAATAGTAGTGACAATTTTATACTTGAATAAACTACATCGACGCTCCGAAGTCCATGCATATGTGTACTAATACTTTGCAGAAGAACATTTTGCGCGCACCGCTACTTTGTTTTCACTAAATACTGCATTTGTTACACCCCCTTATTCAATGAAACACACTTGGCGTCGTTATCTGCGTCGTGCAGGCGGATTTTCAACAGGCACATGCACCTGCGAGCTTTTCAGATTGCAAGGTGTGCGTTGCATGGTTATACTTCTTGCGCATTCAGAAAAATGACCTGACTGAATGCGGCGTAGATATAAAGACACCCAACATTCCTCTTCCTAGGAAACATCTATTGAAACAATGGCTCTTAAGAACGTCTGTGCTACTATCCAAGTAATCAAGAAAAAGCAAAAGCAATGAAGAAAAATGCAACAAAAAATCACACCAAACTAGCTCAGCGCACCAAAGATTGACCAACACTGCAAGGCCTGCCTGCCGGAAAATGTTTCGCAGCAGGGTACAATGAGCAAAAATGATATGCAAGGAAGTGAAGTCAAAGTTTAGAAGCTGTGGCTTTCTGCAGGACATTGGTGATGGAACTCTCATAAATGCCATTCTTCTGACTACTGTGGTTTCCTGGAAAATTGGCCATGTTGACAATTCAACAGGTCAGGACATCACCACTGTAGCACATTTTCAAGCTAGTACGCTGTCTTTCACATACGTTCTCAGACATCAATGATTCAGGTCCTCTGACAGCGAACATTTGCCGCAGGACACGAAGTAACCACGGTATTTGATGAAGTGTTAAACCACACTAAAAAAGTGAGGAAAAAATCTGAAGGTGGAAACACTGCTTTTGATAAAGTATTTAATTCAGCTTTCAACTTTGTATGGCTTGCCTATGCGGTAATTTTCTCGTCAAATCTAAATTTGTACTGGGTAAACACGGTACTTGCGATGGAGAAGTCAGATAAAAATGACGCAATGGCGTGATAATGCCAGTGCACAGCACAATGGTTATAAAGCATCATTCCATGCTTAGTACTAAGTCGCAAGATCGGTATTGCCAAAAAGCAGCCAGGTCAATGAGGTCAACAATGGACACTAGGTGGTAAAAGTGTGGAACAACACCTATAAAGCTGTGAAGTTCTTTTAGGCATGTGTGCCGATTGGCTACCTACCTTTCTATGTTCAAGAAATACAGTCATTTGAAACAACTCAAGTATAACTTCTTTGGCGCTGAAGTGAAATTTCGTCATACGACAGGTTAGAGGCATGCCTACAAAAAAGAGCAGAGAAAAAAAAATGCAAAACCAACTGCTTATATTATTAATACGCTCGAGATACAATGTCCTGTGACAAAAATAGTGTATCAAGGTGCAGGCCTATTTCCATACTGCCCATTTTTTCCAAAGCTACTGAAAAGTTGATACACATAAGAATGAATAGTTTTTTGAGTCGCCATAACATCATAACGCCGTTTCAATTAGGTTTTAGTAAAAATCGTTCCACGGAATCCGCGTTACATCTTCCAAAAGAAATCATATTAGATAGTTTCGAGCGTCAACTTTACATAGTTGGAATATTTATAGACTATTCAAAAGCATTTGATCGGATTAATCATAGAACACTTTTTAAAAAAGCTAGAGCATTACGCATTCAGTGGAGCATTTTTCACGCATATGCAAAGCTACCTGAGTGATCGCCAGCTGCACGTACAACTGAATAAAATAAATGAATCTTTCGACCCTTAAAAAGTGCAGTACCGCAGGGAAGCATCCTAGGGCCTCTACTTTTTAATGTATATATTAATGATGCAGTCAGAATATATGAAAATATCCAATTTATAGCTTATCCTGATGATACTAGTTTTTTAGGATCATATTTATTGGAAATTTAAACCAGATCCCATAACGTAATCGTGAAACTGCATACCTGGAGTTTGAGCAACTCGCTAACTATAAGTACGTGAAAAACCAAAGCGGTTTTATTTAGAGCTAAAAACAAGAAAGTCAACTTTGATATATAGCGCTTTTTCTTGGTACATCAAATATAGAGGTGGTTCCGGCTGTGAAATGTCTTGGTGTACTCTTTAATGAAAACTTGTCCTGGGATTTGCAGTCTGATTCTGTTTGTTCCAGCCTATCTCGCACGTTTGGTAAATTATCGCGCACACGTTTTCTTTTGCCTGAGAAAGTAAAACTGTTCATAATTCACTTTTCATGTCAAAACTGTGCGATGGCTACCTTGTCTGGAGAACCACCACAATTTCCCACATTCTGAGGCTTTCTAGATTACCGAAAAGGGCTGTCCGTTTGATTGTCAATGCTCCGTATAACGCACACACAAAGGCCCATCTGTAAAAACCTAAACATAATACCTGTTGTCGACTTGTACGATTCTTTACTAATGACAGGCTACAAACAAGGTACTAAAACAAACAATTTGTAATTAAAAGAACGTGCTGATTTGACTGAAAAAGTGCAGGTTTATCACACGCTATAATGTACCACAATGCCGAAATAAATCAATGAATCAATGATCAAATTGTATATGGCATCTCTAATAAGTCATCGGGCTGTACACATGTAGGCAAGAGTGACTGCCATAGAATAAGCGAAAGCAAGGGAAATAGCAATGGCAGGCTCTCGCATGAAAGAAAGATGGGGGCCGTGGCAACGAACGAACGAGAAAAATACGTGTAGAAAAAGTGCGGAGACACGGTCATGCATCATGAATGCCAGGGAAGAAGTGGTTTCTGCAATTGTTTGCACCGGCCTTGATACTGTACAGCATGTGCCGGAAAATACTCCATAAGCGGATGGCTCAATCCCTTTGCAATTGTTCTAGCGTTGGGAGAAGCAAGGTCAAGGTGTCTCATAAAAATAGTTAAATTCGTAGCCCTCGCTTGTCCTGAACCACGTGTTGTTCTGGAAGTGTGTCGGCTATCACGAGGTGAAATGTACCATTAAGTATGATGGAGGACAAACTGATACACCACGCAATGAGACAGTTTTTCCAGGTTTAGAAAACACTAACAGAACAGAGGGAACATTGTCAAACTATAAAATAGCAACATTATTTGGTGAATCATAGGTTGTTTTCAATAAAATAGCACCTGCACCAACAGAAGCTGAAAGTTGAAGTAAAAGCTAAACTTAAGAAAGTGAGTGGACCGACGTTCAACCAATAATCAAAAAGATTTCACTAGACGGACGAAGGCAGTTCTGCCTCGTCTCAAAAATCGTTCTGAATTTTGGCTTTCCTTGCCGCCAGAGAAGCGCTGAAGATCAATACGGAGTCGCACTGTTTAGTGAAATGTCTTTGTCACTGCCTGGCCACAAATTAAGCACTAACAATGAGTTGTACTATCAGCATTAAATACGTGTTCTCGTCAGCTCCTCTTTTCTGACCGATGAGCCGCTTGTGTTTCGATAGGGCCGAACTCCAACTCCACAGGGTCACCAATGAACTGCAGTTTTTTTTTCAGGAGCATGGACACTTGCATCAATAAGACTGCTTTTTTTACACACTGCACATCGGTACCCAGACTGTTATTGCGATAGCAATTATATGGACACTCCAGGTGCATTTTTGCCGCCGTCGTCGCCATCACCGTGACGTTCTGTGAGGCCAAGGCAGCCGCGCGCGCCCAACCGGGCCGCAAGGCTGTGCGGGTAGATTAGGGGAGGCGCGTTCTACTCCGGCCAGCCGCGCGTTGCATCTTGAAAGCCATCTGCGACGGGGAAAATTTGCTGTCGCAATCGATGCTGCGCATTTCGGGTGAAACTGCGACTTTTTTATCAGTCTTCTAAGTCACGGACGCAAATGTAATTCTATTTTTCCATTCAATAAAGAGGGGTAAAGGGGAAAGACAGGCTTTAGAGCGTGAATTTGTTTTCCATCCGCGTTGCATAATGCCGGTTACCTACGGAACGTATTATGATGACAGAGAGTAACTTTATTGAATAAAACAAAATTTGAGGTCCCGTGATTGGGGCCCCTAGTCTAGGGCTCCACTAGCGCTAGCGGCTCGCTGGGCTTTGTCCAGGAGAGCCAGCTGGCTATCCTAGTCCTCGCCCTATAATGGTGAAGCATACCAAAAAGGGTAAGGGGCCACTGTCACGGAATATAGTGTGATATTCCGTGACAGTGTGATATTGTCACAGTAGAACCTCAGAGACGCCTGATAATCTTACAGCTTTTACAAGGGTCTGTACGGGTTACAAGGGTTTTACAAGGGTCTATACATACGGTAATGCAATCGCATGACTACGCGATTGTTTCGCATACAGGATACGAAATATGTTTCAATTCATCGAAGCGTTTTCGCAAAAATCGGCATGGCGTAATGCTTTGTCAGTGTTGCTGTACTGTTCTCACAATGATCGACGGCATGGCGACGTTCAGTTTTGTTACATTCACACACAAAGGTGAATTGTAAACGTTTTCGGTCCCCGCGAATTCCCTGGAGTGTTCGGTATGCTGAACTACACTAATAAACAATGCATCGGCATGACGCAATGCTTTGTCATTAGAGTTGTTGAATAAGACATCTCAGTTCCAAACGCGCCCCCCTGCGACTATTAGATTAGAATATGATACCGTGCCAACAAAATGCAACTAACTCACCACGGGCGTCACTTCTTCGCCGCGCCAACGCATTCTCTGCTGTCAGCTCAACTATAGGCACCAACGCAGTAAACAGCATTCACCCCCGCAGAGCCTAGGCGAAGGCCGATCTCAAGCGCCAAAAGTTCCCTCACATGTCGCTCGCAACTACGGCTCCTCATGCATGGACAGAAAGAGCGGTTAAGTCCAATTTTTATGTTCTCGTGCTCCGTTGTAGGGTGCCCGCGCTAAGTTGTCTCCGTGGTATATTTGAGTGATCTGAAATGCGATCGCAATAAAAACGACACACTTCCCGGCATTCAGAAACGACAAGATGGCTACAGCGCTTGCGAAACGAGCCATCGCAGGCGGCTGACAACAGAAATTGCGCTGCGGTCCCGAGCCGCCCAAGCCGTTTCCACAGTTCTGTCCCCATCATCATCATAAAAAAACTCTATTCCACCCTGTGAAAGTGGATGTACAGCGAAGCTGGTGGGGACGTTAGACACGTACCACCACCGCAACTGACGTTAGACGACGGTTACACAAGCCTACCACCACACGCGACGTACGTCACACGCGCACGCACGTGTGCGGAAGTACAGTATACATCCTTACTCTTGACAGTGTTGGGGGTTCCAGCAGGTACAGACGCAGGAACAAGAAAAAGAAACGCACCGGACAACGTTGGTCTTACAAATGAAGTTTATTGTGAATAAATTCCAAAGATCTGAGCTACGCATGCGTAGAAAACCAAGAGCAGTAACAATATTTTGTAGTCAAAGATCACGCAAAGAAGTCTAGCCACCCCTCCCCTCCCGAAAAGGGCCTCAACACGTGCTTAGCGTAGTAAAATTTGAGATATCTACCCGTGTCTGTCCTTGCTGTAATCACGCACCAACTGACGCAGCAAACCGCATTACTAAAATCCTCGTTCTTATAGGCCGTCTGCCAAGCGCAAGCGCCTTATTGAATGAAATTCACGCTAAATCGAAAGCTCTACTACGCCATGTCTCGCAAGATCATTCATCGCGTCCCAATGACCTTGAGCCGCCGGGGCTCAAGTGGGGCAGGTGTGACGTCACGCCACGTGATCCGCTGCAAAGAGGCGTCCCATTTGCGCTCGCTCGGAGCATCGCCGCTGCGGTACCCCGTGACTAGGCGAGGGTTTAACGGCTGCTTCACCGGCACTTGGCAGCTGTCGCCACGGATGGCGCGCCGGCTGGGCCGTCTGTGCGTGAGCGTCAGCGCAAGCGACAGACTGAATCCAATCATTATCGAGTAGATATAGCTAGATGGCAGGCAGCGAAATCTCAAGCAAATGCAAAGCGGCCTGCTGAAACACCAGAGCAAAGGGAGGCCAGATTAGCTCCTTTTCGAGAAGCTTACAAAGCGCGGAAGCGTGCATTATTGAAACAATATGTGCGTAGTCTTTGCAAAACCAAGCCAAACAGACCTTTCCTCGTAACAACTAGGTTTACAAGAGTTAAACCTCAGCGATTTTTAAAAATTAAATCGCGTGAGAAAATGCGGAAAGGACGACTTACAGACAGGATAGGTTCAGACTGTTATTCGAATATACGAGAAAACACAAATCTATTACGCAGAAACTGAAAGACAAAGTCATGTTCCAGCTGCCGTTTGAGGTCTGTTTGAGTGGCCGCGGTACCGTTAGCACAGCGTACATGCTCAGTCTTGTAGGCCCTCGCCCTAGCGCAAGTGGGTTATTGAAGTAATTGAATTTCTCAAAGCAAAATGCGTCCGATAAATCGTAAAGTACGACTTACAAACAACTTGCAGATATGATTGCATCGGATTGTAATTTTAGTGTACGAGAAAACATAATTTTGTTACGCGGACACTCAAACACAAAGCCCTACAGCTGCCGTTTGTTGTTGGGTAAGCACATACCGAAAAATCCCGACCAACTAGAGGCCACCATACTTCACAGGCCGCCTACAGGTGCTATTCTGGTCTATACAATTACATTTGTTTCCGACTATCTTGAATGAACAGTTTTGCGTTGCTTCGCATCTTACGATAATATTAGAAACATACTTATATGCACAAGCAATGAAGTCATAATTCTGCAAACAGCATAGCTACTCGCTAGGCTGTTTAGTAGACTGGTGGCTGTATATATTGATAGAGCTGCTTCTCGCAGTAGGTCGCCTGTGTGTGTGTTGGATATTTTTCGAAGTTCTGAATTCGGCTCAAATCTTTGTGGATGTCATGGTTTATCTGCTCTCATTGACTGTATTCACGACATATTACGCGGTCGTCCAGTCATAAGTGTCTACATTTCCAAAGTTGATCTACAGTTGTGCAAAAGTAAAAATTATCCCACAAAGCAAATAACAACATGTTTTTCACAGCATTAGCTTTCTTAGCGCACTTGACGCACTTTCCGGCATCTATCTATGCGACAACCTATGTTTGTTTCTATGTATACTTGTATAGCGGTTTTCCCGACTACCTAGGTCACTCACTAGTTAGTGGTCAGATTGGGCTACTGTGCGGAAGTAACAGGGTTCGAGGACAACCATCGGATCAACTTGGGTCACGGAGTATGAGACAATGTGCACTTACGCGCTCTCTTCCACGATGCTCCTTCACGTTGTCATCACTCACTGTGTAATGAGGGCACTAGGTAGTTAGTTGTGTTCGAAGAAACTCTGACGCCGCCCTGGAGCACTGGGTAAGTGCCACTCGGTCTGTGCGGGTCTTCAATGAAGGTCTATGATGCCAACTTGGTTCACGAAAAATATCACTTTATTTCCCCGAAGCTGACCCGGATCGATCCCACGTCACAATGGTTCCCCAAGCATAGCATTAGGCTGTGCCACGAAGGCAATGAGTATGTGCCGCTTTTCAAATAATGCCTTTCACGCCAACGCTTTATCGAGATGCGCCATGTGGGTATGTGTCGCTCTTCAATGAAACTCTCGCCTACTCGAGTCACTGTGTATGTGCCACTGAGTGCGAGGCAAGCAAGGGAACAATTCTCAGCGTTCTCAGGCACCCGTGTCGGAGGCCATGCGCGAGCTTCTCGGGAGAGCCTTCAGGTGGCGCAGCGGGATCAGAAAGAAGTGCGAGTTGCTGCATGACGCGTTTGTCAGAATTCCATTTTGGAAGCCACGTGTAATCTACGTGGCGGCGGTGCTAGGTGGCGACCTGTGTTCTCATGGAATAGGGTGCCTCGATGCCCAGCGCCGCCGTCCAGGGTGGAGACAACCCCGCTGGCGCCGCCATATTGAGTCACACGAGCTGAGACTCAGCTACGCTTGCGTTCATAAATAGTGTTACTCGCGGCGCACTTCCAAGTGCTTTGCCTTGATGAGGATTTTTTTATCGGTATCGCATCTGCACATCTTTATAACCAATAGCCATTAACTTGTCGAAGGTCCAAGACGTAAATGTATGGTGCCGGGAACATGCCCCAACTTGCCTAATTCAATTTACATTTAATATGCCTTGTGTATGTTTGGAATACGCACTATTTCTTTGCGCTTCGATGCTTGGTATATAAGGTTTGCGACCCCCTGTGTGTGGAAGTTTTTCTTTTTCGCTGTTGTATTTTGGTTTACACGTCAGGCCTCCTTTACCGTAGCCAGCCACTCGCGCACGGCGGTTAGTTTCCCTTGCGTTGCGCGTGCTCTTCGCGTTCGTTGCAATTATTTGACGATATCTACGTGCAATTTTGCTTTTTTTGCCCACAAAACTGTGTGCTGACAGGATTAAGCTGGTGTAAAAATAACTGCGATGTGAAAATAAGGTTTAGTTAGTGCTGTAGAGAAACATGTAACGTAACTTGTCTGTGTCAATCTTGCGTAGTACACACAAGAAACCAAACGATGCACAAAATACATTTACTTATGTCTAGTACAATCAATCATGAAAGAGATATGTACATGAAAAATTATATGTACTGTGTGGCGCCTGAAGGTTATGTTGAAAGACGAGATAAAAAAAAGTTCGCAAGGTAGGCTCGACACACAATTCGGGATAGTGAGAATTTTTTTTAATTTATTCATTACATGGGGGGGGGGGGTTCAAGTGAGTACATCAACCTTATTACACACAATATAAATCGAAAACAAGAATGCAAACAAGAAAACGCAACCGCGGGTAATATTAATCAAGATATCCAGCCAGAATTCATCAGCTACCATCGAATACGTCGCATCAGCCAAACACGCCGATGGCGAGTACAGAACATTCTATAAATAACCATTAGAACACTGATAACTACATTGAAAAAATAAACAACACTGCATACATATCGCGTACAAAAACCGTAAATGAAACTAAGACAGTCAAATACAGATTAGCAATGTTTTTCACTTCAAAAATATAGTCCATGATGATGTAGGGCTGTTGACTTTAACAGACGCCGCCCATCCTGTCGATTTCCCTCGTACTGGTTCTCTTCAAAGTGTTTCTAAGTACAAGTAAAACAACAAAAGTGATTATTGATATGAAAAGTTGCCTTGTAAATACAGAGAACCCATTACAGTGCTTAAAAATAAATTTTCGCAGAAGTAATGCTGTATTACCTCGCTTCACACGTTTCGAAGAAATGCACAGGCTACAACAGACACCATGCCAGAAAGCGCCGAAACATTTTGGTCCCATGATGCCCCTTAACTCTACTACACCTGGGCATACCGTGCACAGGCATTTAAAGACCGTCACAGTACCCACTACGATCGGGAATGAGCACGAATGACCATCGGCTTACGAGCAGCACGCTACAAATATATTCGTCTAAAAAATCAGCTATATAACGTAACAACCTGAGATCCGCAAGATATCTGCTGAGAATAGAGAAAATCACAATGCTTCGCTTGCCACGTACACAACAGCCGCTCTCCCCAGAAGGAGCACTGCGTTCTTTAGTCCCAAATAACCAGTAGCGAAAAAAGAAACTGAGGGAAAAAAAAAGAAACAAGAGACACACGATGTGTGCTTCCCGTGAAAAAGTAAAATAGGTGGTTTGCATGACGATTTGTAGCTAATGTAAGGCTATTTCGCAGCGAAGCATTTCCGTCAGTTCTTAAAATAAGGGTACTACTCGCATAGACTACGTTGATCAAAACGGCAAAAGCCTATGCGACGCGCGCTCGCAAACCATAGGCTACTCAGCATCGGTGCAGTGCTTAGTTCGTGAGCGAACGTAGGTACGTGAGCGAGGATCAGAGAATACTTTCTTATTTATGAAAAACACGATGCGATAGTCCAAACTTTCTTGACACTTACCTCGCAAATGTAGGAGCTATCCGTTGCCTTCCAGTGATACCGCTTTACTTGGGCTTCCCATCTCTTCCTTCGCTCTGGGTCCCGGGGGAAGCGTAAACAACGAAGCCCTTTACGCGTCGATCCGGTGCACTTGGGAACACAACAGCCCGTCATGTCGACTCGATGCACTTGACAAGCTTGTCATTCATGCGGCTGAACACTGTCCAGCAAGTAGAAGCATCAGCGAAGCATCCGCGCGCACTGTGTCTCGAACTAAGCACCGGCACCAAGCACTCGCAATCGCTCGCTGTGACTCAAGATGGCGTCGCAGCGAGAAAGCGGCGGCGCGGGTGCGGTCAAAGGTTGGCACCACCCTGAACGGCGGCGCTGGCATCGAGGCACCCTAGGACCCGTGGGCTTTCTCCGCTGCGAAAGCCGCGCCAAGGCGGCGGGCGTCTGCTACGAGCCTGATATTTTGGTTGCTATTAGCCAACGTCGCGATAATTTGCAATATATTAAGTACCACGTCACCGCAAGGTAATACCGCAGAGACTCACCACACAGAGAACGCGTTTGCCGGCTGTGAATACAGGTATTTTGTCTATTTCCTTCTAGCTCGCTTGGTCCGCGCTTACGCGGCTGTTTTAGTAACACATTCCGCGCGCTTACTCCATTTAGTTATGCGTGGAATGAGCAACGTGAACGTGCTGCAGAAGAAAATAGGCTGGAGACCGCTATAATAACGAAGAGAACGCAGCAGATATGGCTAACTCATGCTAACGCTTTTGCACCTTATAACCGTTTCTTTCTTTTATTTCATGCATTCGATTTGCTTTACAAGACTGCATCCAGCGCTCTGGTGTTTCTTTATTAAGGCGAAATCCTTAACTGCGCTCTTGGGAAGCGGAATGTGTCTGTTGGCCGATGCCGCGGTACCAAAAATAAATACAAACCGCGTAACTCTCGCGGCTCGTTCACTTGCTATACCAAAGTATAGTGTGGAAAAGCACAAATGTGTGACTAAGATGGCTGATGGGTCATGGCATTAGTAACTTCACATACTTGCACTCACGTCAGGATTAACGATAACAATATGACGTGTGGTCATATGCCAACGGCCATAAATCCCTCTGATGCTGTGGGTGTGACGATAAAAGCGTGTTGAATGCCAATCTCGATCTCAACGTGTCAAACTTACCCATATGTTATGAAGAATGGATAGCACAGGTAAAGGGTAATAATAGTAATGATAATTTCGGGGGTTTTACACCCCAAAATCACAATATGGCTATGAGAGACGCCGCAGTGGAGGGCTCCGTTAATTTTGACCACCTGGGGTTCTTTAACGTGCACCTAAATCTATGTACACGGGTGTTTTGTGCATTTCGCCTCCATCGAAATGTAAGCCGCCGTGGCCGGGAATCGAAGCCCCGTCCTCGAGTGTAGCAGTGCAACCTACCAAAGCCACTAAGCTATAGCACGGCGTGTATAGGTAAAGGGTACGCGAGAAATATACGCGGCAAAAAACAAGACAAGCCAAAATAAATGAAACACTAACAGTGCAACATTGTATACGTATGCCTCATTTCATAATTACGAGCAAGCGACGCGTCAGAAAACGAACATGACGGATTACGTATGTGCAACTCGTCTTTCGCGTTCTTGTGTTGCAAGAGCGCAAACACTAAGTGAATTTTAACACGAAAGTAACTTTAGGAATATTTATTGCGTATGCTCGCTGGTTCGTACACAGCAAATATACTTACTGATGAATAACTACGTACTCGTAGTCACGTAATGAAATAGGCAAAAAATCACCAGAACATAAACTTTTCATTTTCTTGCTGTTATTTAAGGTAACTATTTTAGGGATATGTAGATCCATTGTGAAATTTGTAGTGCATCAGACAGTAATTTTCAAGACGATTTTCCTCTGAATATAATTGCAAGCACAAACATCGTCACGCGCCGTGAATTCTTGTTAGTTTACCTAAGAAATCACACGTTACGCAATAAGTATGGTATAATGAGAAGTTACATGTTGGTAATTTCAGAGAGGATTCGCGGATTATTAAAAGAAGGCTATTCCAGCAATAACTTTTACATAAAAAATTTGTAAATGGCTAGGCCAGTAGTAGCTACTATTCATTTCAATCTAGAAAAAATATATTTGTTTAGCTATATTGGCTGCATCGAATGGCTTTTCTTTCGAATGTCTGAATTTGAAAAAAGCTTCGCTCACGGTGAACCTTAAGGTACATCATGCGCGAAATTTGTATTGAAGAGATAGCGTACAGCAAGAATTGTTCGTGTCCGCCATCTCTGACGCGGAATAAGCCAACAATATTGCGGCGTTAGGGCCGTCTTTGCTCTTTTTCTCTTGCTTCCCTTGTGCACCTTCTCACTCTGCTCGGTTCACAATAAAATATTGTCGTGGCTAAAAAATATTTAAATGAATACATATGCATATAGCTGTAAACCACTATTGACCGTGAGCGAAAAGCGCGTAATGGTGAGCGAAGCGGTCACTGCACGCACGTCAGTATTTCACTTTACTACGCGAGTAATTTACTTTTTTCGTTACTCTTATCCTTGCAAGCATGGTGCTATTGCCCGCGTACCCATGCGAATAACGTTTCTTTATTTACGTTCTTTCCTTGCGCGGGCTCATTTAGCGCGTTTCTACGCACGCGCAGTTACCGTAATACCGTTCCCGAACTCTAGCACGTCTCCTAGCGAGCGCGCGTTCGCCACGTGGACGCTGGCGACGCCCAGTTTTTCTTGGAGAACCTCTGTGCAGTACGTTTTTTTAATGGTTTAGTTGCTTCGATTCGCCCATGACTCTTGACGGCCGGTGCCAAATGTAGTTGTGGCCAGGTGAACTGCTGTTTTTACCACTGTCCTCTAAAGGTAACTGGTATCTCCTCACTATGAAAGCTACGTAAGAACATTTTAGTATTGACATCGTGTCATTTTACACACGCTTCTTGTTGGTGGATATTGATCAGGGACAGTGGTTGAAGAAAACAATATTAGAGTGAAATAAACCAGGTTTATTAAATGCGTGGCGCGAAGAATGACCAATGTATTTCTAGGTAATTAAATCAAAGCGGTCATATATGGACATATATATTTGCGATATATATATCTAAGGAAAAAATAACAAATATTCTAAATGCAATAATTGAAAAAGTGTGAACTCCCGACCGGAATAAGCACACGTGTTTGCAGTATAAGACACACTTATTAATGAATAATGGAAATAAAACTGTCATTCGCAGAAATAATATTCATAGCAGGCAAAACCATCTTATATATATATATATATAGGTGTGTGTGTGCGTGCGCGTGCGTGTGTGTGTGTGTGCAAGTGTTATTTGTTATTGATATACTGTATGACGCCGAATAGTCATTTCCGTTCGAATGTAATGCACAACAGCACTATTGAAATCTCAAAGGTGAGTGACTGCATGCAAGTGAGGACTGTTATTCCGAACGATTTTGCTGCCGGAGAGTCGTGACTGTTGCGCAGAGGCGCAGTTCCTGAGAGAATTAACGGACGGGTGTTAATAAGTCCTGCTTAAGAAGTTCCTAGCTCTCATTCAATATAAACGCCCCGTTTTGGGGCAGCCTGTAAATCTATTAACTTGATTCAGACAAGAATTTTTGACAATCTCACCATGTTTACAACCCATTAAAACTGAGTGCCCCATGTGGTACCACACTTATCTTCTTCAACGAACGCAATAGATCTGCACATATCCCTACGTGTATGTGAGACATGCCGTTCCTGTAATTATTTCATTATGGTCGTTGTGATAGTGCACCGGATAACTGAACACAGCCGTTTATAATACAGGGTGTCCCAGCTATCACGCAGCACGATTTAAAAAAAGAGCAACGGCGTTACGCGAAGCAAACCTAGTGTGTATTGTGTCCAGTACAGTGGAGTAGCCACCAGTATTTTTTTCGATACTAAGATTTAATTAATTAATTGTCATTTATTAACTAACTGGAGTAGTACTGTCCTAATTATCAAAGTGTCAGTGAGAAAGTTGTAGAACAACATGAAAAACTTCCGATACAGCTTTCTTTTGCTCAATACGTGCTACATAATAGTATTTTTCCGAGCATGAAAGAAGCCTGCGAATACACGCAAAGTGCCTCGAGCGGCCAGTCGTGCGGCAATTCTGCATGTATTGGCGGGCTTCTTTCACGCTCGGAAAAAGGTTGTCGCAGTTTCACCTGAAAGGCGAAGCATCAATTGCGATAGCAAATTTGTAGAGAGCTATACGGAGTAATGATATTAGCTTTATCAGCTGTATAAACTTGGACATGCAGCAGCACCGGCAACACGCAGAACTGTTGTCGACGCCGTCGGCGTTTTGCCCGCGTTCGCTCAAAATGCGTGTGGCGTTGGTGACTGTTGCCGGAGCCTCTGATATAAGCACTTGGTGCCGCAGCTAAACGTCGCCTACATTCCTTCCCCCCTCCCCCACGGCCTCTCGCGCGTCGGAAGAAGGCGCGTTTGCTCTACATATATGGTGATTGTAAAGGAGGAAAGAGACGCCTACTTCTGCAGCCCTTAAGCGAGCACGGCGCAGAACGCGCGTTTGTTCTCCGCCGTGCGTTCACTCACCGTGAAAGCGCGCGCCCCTCGCGCCCTCTCACTCGCACATACAGCGTTCGGCGCGCGGCGACAATTTCATCGCCGTGAGGTTCCGTATGACGTCAATGGAGATGATGATGATGATGATGATGATAAGTGGTTCTTGAGGGAAAGGGAAAGGTTGACGCTATCTTCTGCAGCCCTTTCCCTTTCCCTCAAGAACCACTTATCATCATCATCATCATCTCCATTGACGTCATACGGAACCTCACGGCGACGACGGCGAATCTGCTTTTGAGTGTCCATATAATTGCTATCGCAATAAAAAATGTCACAGTTTCGCCCTAAGGGCGAAGCAATGAATGCGATAGCAACACAGCAATGTCATACGAAGTAAGGTGAGCGGCTTTGGTAGCAATATGAATTGTAGTAAACATGAGCTGATTAAGTAAGCAGGTGTGCTGCGGCGTAAGTAGACCGACATGAAGAGAGACTCGATGACCACGAGAAGGCGCGTGTGAAACGGTGGTGTTGATGAGAAGCGCTTCCCGTGGGCAGCGCGTGCGAAGGGACACACCTGTAGCGCTGCACTGCCGACCCGGGCAGCATTGCATGTGTAGCGTGCGTTGGAAAATGTGGCCCGACTATTACTAACTGATTGAACAAGCGTGGTGTGAGCGCGCACAAACAAACATGAATAGATCACACTGAATGACTGCAGACGACTGTCAAAACGCTGGCAGCAAGCGCATACGCCGCACCAACGGGCGACGGTGCGAGCGAGCGACGAGCGCGGTTGTTGGCAGAGTAGAAGTGCCCCCCCCCCCCCCCCCCGCTTCCTCCGGCGCTGGCTTCCCGCTTCCTTGCTTGCGCGTGGGAGATTGAGTGCGTTCGCTCTCCGTGATAGCGCGCGTCCCCGCACGCTTCCGCTCGGGCATACGGCGCGCGGCGAATATTTTATCCATAGGGAACCTCACGGCGACGGCGACGACGACGGCGACGGCAGAAATCCGGTTGAAGTGTCCATATAATTGCTATCGCAATAAAACACATTTATGAAGGACGTATTGAGCAAGAGAAAGCTGTATCGGGAGTTTTTCATGTTTCTCTACAACTTTCTCATTGACACTTTGATAATTAGGACAGTACTTCTCGAGTTAGTTAATTAATTACAATAATTAAATACATCTCAGTAACTAAACAAATACTGGCGGCTACTCCACTTTACTGGGTACAATACACACTAGGTTTGCTTCACGTAACGCCGTTCCTATTTTTTAAATTCGTGCTGCGTGATAGCTGGGACACCCTGTATACAAGCTGCAGAGTTGAGCGGTCATACATTTGGGAACGGCATTACAGTTTACGCATGACATATAGGATAAGCGTAACATGTTTATCTCGGAAATCAGACTTGAGAATAATTTATGTTGTTTACACCCCCAGAAACAAGCCGAAGAACGCAGCCACCTGCTTTTTTCTTTTTTTAATATAAGCAACTTCTTGAGTTTTACGTGGCACAACCACGATATGATTATGAGGCATCCGGTTTAGTTTTTGCCACATGGGGTTATGTAACGCGCATCTAAATAGAAGTACACGAGTCTTTTTCCATTTCGTTCCTGATCGAATTCCGCGACCTGGATTGAACCCGCGAGCTCCAGAATTAGCAGCGCAACGCCATATCCACGATATAGGCACTAATTATAGGCTTCCGCGCAGGCTTTCTTTCTTTCTTTTCTTTTTTGAAGTATCAACTGGAAAAAAATTCCACGTACTGCTTACGGCCAAAGATTAGCATATGGAATGGCTAACTAAAACCGTTTTCGGCGGTCGAGGTCCGACTGCAATAAATGATCCCGTACCGATTACTCCGCATTCTGTTACGCGAGAAAGGCGGAAACTTGAATGGAATGTTGCACTGCAGTTTACTCTTTTTTTTAAATCTATACCAATGCTTCCCGTAAATCTAAGTACACGGCGCCGGATGGGGCAGATATGCTTTGCTTGTTTGAAGTGGCAAGCGGGAAGGTTACATATGTTGCTTCGTTTGCGTTCCGCAAGTCCTACTGATAGAAAACGATATGCGCAACAATACACACGAGAGATACATGCTGCTTGAAGAACGAGAAAAATATTTTTTTCTCGAAAGGGGACCGTACAAGAACATAGTAGAATGAAAGCCGACACTGCGGCCGCAATGCATGCGCAATCACCCAGCGGCATTACAAAATAATAAAAAATAAATAAAGAATAGAAAGGAAAGAAATGTATTCGTAAGACATAAATACATGCCATAGGCAATTATATGCAAAATACTCCCAGGGGCAGTGAAACTGATCTCTTTCTTTAAAATAATTAAAAAGCCATCGACGTACCTAAACACCTTAAGAACATTCCCACAATTTAAAGCCAAATTAAGCGCCCTGTAAATTTCAGCAAAAAGATGTCACATAGAATCGGAGCCACGCAAGACCCAATACACACTCCTCTACGTTGCATAAACGGCTGCTCGTTAAAAACAATAAATGTCACACTGAGATAAAATTCTAAAAGCGGTAGAAAATAATGATCCGACAAGCAAGAAGAGTTTTGGAAATCGCATTCGCCACTCTGTTCAATGCAATCCCTAACAGCAACTAAAAGCTTATCTGGAGGTACTGAGTAAAACAAGTCCTCAACGTCGACAGACAAGCCATAATCTATACCCTCGTTTTGTCTCACATATTCAGCGACTTCGACAGGTTTCCTCACGCGGAAAGGATCAAAAACCACGAGTGACTTTAGGCTCATCAGTAAAAACTGACTAACACTCTTTTGCCAAGCCCCCCTTCGCCCACAATGGTTCTGAAAGGGCAATATGCGTTATGTGTTTGCGCAAAAAAGAAATCTCCAGACTGTTCCCCTGAATATTTCTGATAGCATTGGCAATAGCACTCAAATTCCAAGGGCTCACAAATTTTTATGACCTTATAATAACCCTATAATAACCCTCACCGCAATTTTTAACAGGCAGAAAGTTCTTTTCCACTGATGCTTGGGCTTTTTCATTGAACATGCCTTTCGGCATCACAACAAACCCACCTTCCTTGTCAGCTTGTAGGAGAAGCAAACTGTTCTGCCTAAAGTAGTTCACTACGTTCTCCAGATTCTTATCCCTACCCCGGAGTGGTCGGTAAAGGGCACATCTCCTTATACAGTCTATACTATCCAAGAGATAGCGTTCCTTATACTCCTCACTTGACCTCGAAGAGAGCTCACGGTTAATTCCAAGATCATTAGAGGAAACTTGGGGAGGAAAGGCGAATTTAGGTTCATTCTTCAGGATCTCACACCAGACCTGGCGCCGTAACTCCGCCTTTAGAATCTTGCACAACCTCTTAGCATGACCCAAGGAAGGCCTCACCGCACCGAAGAGCGCACTAACCTCCATTGGAATGATGGACTTTCGAACACAAAAGGCGTAGGTCGTCGCACGGGAAGCTACATCAGCGATGTGGTCGAGCAAAACCTCGGGGTGTAACGACTAAGAAAACACAAGAATGAAGGGCTCAATGTACTAGAAGGACCGCCTATTGGGCTAAGAGGTGTGCAAGATTCGAAAGTCGGAGTTATGGCGCCAAGTGTGGTTATTTCAAGACTGTTTACGAGTTGTTTGCTGTGCTACACTGCCACAGGGGTTTGCTCCGGCAAAACTGCGAGACTACAGGCGGATAGCTTCTCAGAAAACAGAGTTCAGATGGTGCGTTGTCCTGGGGTCACTGATCAAGGCCACTGAGAAGAAGAGGAGTTCAAAAGAACAAAATCCAGTCCGTGGTTCTGGGCGACGTCTCTTTACCCGAAAATGAAAATGTGTCTGAGATCCTGAAGAAGGCACCGAAATTCGCCTTTCCTCCCCAAGTTTCCGCTCACGATCTTGTTGGGAATAACTGTGAGCTCTCTTCAAGGTCAAGTGATGAGTACAAGGAACGCTGTCTCTTGGATAGTGTAGACTGCCTATAAGGAGATGTACCTTTCAAGGACCACTCCGGGGTAGGGATAAGAAGCTGGAGAACGTACTGAACTAATTTAGGCAGAACACTTTGGTTCTCCTACAAGGTGACATAGGTGGTGGGTTTGTTGTGATGCTGAAAGGCATGTTCAATAAAAAAAAATCAGGTAGTTTGCGTGCGATCGCGCAAAGCTTAGGCACAGCCAAGCTTACTGGCTGCTACTGCTAGGTATGAACTTGGTTGCTGCTAGGTCTCAACTTGGTTTAACTTTTGAATTTTTTTAATTGAATTTTATTTCTCGTTCATTCAATTGAGGGTAGGCTGAGACTAAAGGCATAAAGCCTGACAAAGGTCTCAGCCCCCACGAACAACAGGTTTGACAGCAGGCCACACACATACGCACAATTTTGCGCGTTACAACAGCGTTGGTTACAGTGTAACAACATGGTTGCACTGTCTATGGTCATTAGACTCTTCAAATTTATAAAAATGTACAGCAACAGCTAAGTACAACTAAGCATTTCAGATTCTAATGGTGCACAAATTAAACGTCAGCGAATTTATAAAGTAACATAGAGCAACAAAATGCGCAAAAAAACACATCCTAATGTGTGCCAAAAAAAAAGACTGGGAACAGGACCTGGATGCAAAACATATTTGTGTTAATACAAAACGCAAAAATATTAAATGAAATCGCATCATGTGGATCCTAAAAACATTACATGTAATTCATGGCAGAAACATTTTTCGTTTAATACACTCATTTATTCAATTTTAAAGTATATATCTTCCCTATCTAACCAATATCTTATTTATTTTTTAAATGTCTTTAAAGAAGTATTTAAGGATGCAGATGCACTGAATCTGTTCGTTATTTTTGTGGACTGATAGACAAATGTTTGTATCCCGTAATTGGTCCTTGATTTTGGTGTGTGTCGTGTGCTGTGTCGCAAGAAGTATCCGGAGAGGTTAACTTAACTACGCAAGCAGGAAGCTATTCTCGAGCGATGATTTTCGCAGGTACCTGCCCTTTCGCGACATTTCGCGTGACTAGCGCTGGACGCGTGGGCGCCTACGAACGACAGCGCTCCTGGCATCCCACAAACGCAGGCAGGCTAACCAAGGTTGGCACAGTGCCAAGAACGCTTGCTTGCCGACGCCGAACGCGCTGGAGGCTAGACACTCGATATCAATCGGCCAGCTTCGCTGTGTCTTGAGATTTGCGCGGCCTAGTGCAAGCTTTCGCCTTTTTTTTTTCACCTGGCTCAGCGCGCGGCGGAGAGAAGAGAGACAGGGGTCCGGAAGGCAGGGAGCTGTCGAGGAAGAGACCGCGTGCGTATGCACGCAGTCTCCTCCTCCTTCTCCTCCGGGTTGCCATGGCTACCACGGCTACGCACCACAAATTACGGCTGGCTTAAACAGCTTCGCTGCTAAAAGCCCAAGCGGCTGTCGACAAGAACTTTGTGCCTGTTAAGAAAAGTGCGGTGACGCTTAAGACTAAGATCATCAAAATTTGCAAGGACTTGGATTTGAATGTATTGCTAATGCTATCAGAAATAGTAAGAGGAACAGTCTGAAGGTTTTCTTTTCTGCGTAAACACATAAAGCAGATGTCGCTTTCAGAACCATCGCGAGCGAAGGGGAAGGGGGGGTTGACAAAAGAATGTTAGTCACATTTTACAGAAGAAGCCTAAAGTCACTCACGGTTGTTGATCCTTTGCGTATGAGAAAATCAGAAGAAGTCGCTGAATATGTGAGACACAACGAGGGTACAGATAACATATTCTTGTTATAAGCGCGAAGAGAAACGGACGGTTGCAGAAGACAGGACGAGCGCCAACTCACAACTAAATCTTTATTGGAAAGAACAAACATATATAGGTGATTGCAAAAACCTTAGCAAAGAAAACATCACATGGTCGAAAGGATAACAGTTACCAGAAAAAAACAAATCAGAAAATGGGGAAGCGGCTAAAATTTTAACAAGAAAAAGCACTACTTCGCACTGACGGACCTGCTGAGCAAATATTGAAATTCACCTTCTGACAATGATAATGATGCCTGGCTAACACAAGTTTGTCTGAGTCTTTTTATGTGAAATGTCTAAATTATTTTGCGTGTAGTTGGCATTTGTGTCTAGAAAGGACTTTTGTGTCCTCACACAGTGGCCTACACCCGCACGTAAAACAATGCGAGACTAGATGAGAAGCATTGGATTGTTAAGAGAATGCTGATGGTCGTTTAGGTCTAATATTGAGGCACCTGCCGCTCTGTCCAATACAAGCTTTACCGCACTTGAGTGCAATGTGATAGACTATGCCTGTGTCACAACGTGCTAAAGGGGACACGTGCCTAACGCCACAATGATTTTTTTCTTTTTATTCACGGTAACCAGAATAAAGTCTTCTTTATTCACAGTAACTAACCTTAGCTGATGTTCTACGAAATAACGCGACACACTTGCTAGGTTGTCTGACGTACATTTTTGGGGTACTGTCTTGAAATGAGTGCAACACACTCAGTCAAAAGTCCCCTGGTCCAGGACAATGTGATTTTTTCTTTGCCAAGGTTTTTGCAATCACTTATATATGTTTGTTCTTTTCAATAAATATTTAGTTGTGATTTAGCGCTTGTTCTGTCTTCTTCTGCCACCGTCCGTGTCTTCTTCGCGCTTACACCAAGAATAAGTTACCGAACCAACTCGCCCAACTATCCATTCTTTTGAGGGTATGCATTATGGCTTGTCTGTCGACGTTGAGGACTTGTTTACTCAGTACCTCAAGATAAGCTTTAGTTTTTATAACAGAGTGGCGAATGCGATTTACCAAATCTGTTTGCTTGCCGGTTCATTATTTTTAACACTTTTTAGAATTTTATCTTAGTGTAACATTTATCGTTTTTAACGAGCAGCCTTTTATGCAACGTAGAGGAGTGTGTATTAAGTCTTCGTGGCTCCGATTCCATAGCTGATATTGACAGGGCGCTTGATTTGGCTTTAAATGGTGGGACGTTCTTAAAGTGTTTAAGTACGTTGATGGCTTTTTAATTATGTTAAGAAACAAGGCGGGTCCACTGCCCCTGGGAGTATTTTCGATGTTTTATTCAAGCAGGGCAGGGTTTTAGTTTCACTCACGAATTACCTTGCACTGAGGGGTTACAGTTCCTGGATCTCAGCCTAAGGTTTAGCGTAGGCCGTGTTTGCTGGGAGTAGTTCCCACAGGTCAAGAAGGGTCCTCTTGCCTTTTAACTCTGCCCACTCAAAACTAGTAAAAAAATCACCGCATATCCACGAGTGAATCATGATGAGTGGGGCGAAGTAGTGCGGTGTGTGATATGTGTCGATAGATATGCGGTGTGTGATATGTGGCTGCATTGCAGGGACCTTGCCGGCTTACCAAGGAATCTTTGCACGTCGAGCAATGATAACCACCGGCGAACTCTTCTGCAGCACTGCGACGGCGTGACTCGCGACTGTTCGTTCGTATGCTGCCGATTTTGGTCAACGCGTTGTCGAACCACAGGCGATCACACACCTTGCACCTGTGCCCGAAACAGCGATCGAGGAAATCGCGCTTGAACCGCGCATCGGCGCCTCCCGTCTCCGGCAGACAGCGCTTCTGGCGTTTAACCGCCGCTTCCCGATCTATCACGTCCGGGGTAGCAGCTTGTTGTCGGCGTTGCCAATTTGCCGCGCTTCCCACGCTCTGCCTCCGGGTAGCTTGCGGTCGGCGTTTTCGGCAGGCCGCCACTTCCCGCGCCCTCAAATCCGGGTCCGCTTGGCGTTTTTTTCCGCTTTGCCGAGGCTTCCCACGCCCTCAACTCCAGGTCCGTTTGGCGTTTTTGCTGCTTTGCCGATGCTTCCCGCGCCCTCGCCGCCGGAGTAGCTTGCGGTCTGTGTAGATGCTGAGCCACAGCATGCCGCGTCTTACGTTCGTCCATGGCAGAAAGAGATTGTGGGGTCTGGAACGCGCCATACACAGCCGCGCCATCTCGTGTATAGACGTTGAGCCGCTGCATGCAACGTTTCATCTATGACAGACGGATGGCGTGGCAGTCGATGTGAGCACGCACGACACCGCACAGACAAGGCTAAACCCTAAGGAGCTTCACGTCTAAAATTGGCTGTGGTTTAGTTCTGGTTAAACCTAGTCAAGTAGCGATAGCTACAGACCCCCGGCTGCGCTCATCACAGGTCGGCGCTGTAGATTCATCGTTAGAGGCTAAGCGAGCCCGTCTAGCGGCATAGATTTCACGGCGTTTGGCCAACCGTTCGGCACGCTCCTCTTCAGCGCACTGTCTCCTCTTCACTTCATTTCTACGGCTATCCCTGGCCTCCTTTAGGCTGGCCGACTTCTCACCATCCATACTGTGGCCTCAACTATGGCTGCGGCGACGCGAGCTCTGCCCTTCTATACTCCCGTTTATCACCAACTGTGGAGCGGCGGGGTGTGACGCTGCCATACAGAGGTAGGGTGCCTCGATACCCAGCGCTCGGCCGTCCAGGGTGGAGCAACCCCGCTGGCGCCTCCATCTCTGTGGTCACACGAGCTGAGACTCAGCGCTTGCGTTCATAAAGTGTTACTCGCGGCGCGCTTCCAAGTGCTTTGCCTTGGATTTTTTTATCGGTGTCCCATCATATCTTTATAACCAATAGCCGTTAACTCGTCGAAGAAGACGTAAATGTATGGAGCGGGAACCCCCAAGTCGGCCTTTCAATCACATTTAATATGCCGTGTGTATGTTTGAACCGCACTATTTTTTTTTTGTGAGCTACGATGCATGTGGTATATAAGGTTTGCGATGTGTGTTGAACTTTTCTTTTTCGCTAGTTGGGACACGCCGCCTGCTTGCCAGCCACTGCGCACGGCGGTTAGTTTCCCGACGTTGCGCCTCTGCGTTCGTTGCAATATTTGACGATATCTACGCGCAATTTTGCTTCCACAAAACTGTGTGCTGACAGGAAAGCTGGTGTAAAAATAACTGCGATGTGAAAATAAGGTTTAGTTAGTGCTGTAGAGAAAAATGTAACGTAACTTGTCTGTGTCAATCTTGCGTAGTACACACAAGAAATCAAACGATGCACAAAATGCATTTACTTATAATGTCTAGTACAATCAATCATGAAAGAGATATGTACATGAAAAATTATATGTACTGTGTGGCAGCCTGAAGGTTATGTGAAAGACGAGGCTATAAAAAAATTAATTCTGCAAGGTAGGCATCGAACACAATTCGGGATAGTGAGAGTTTTTTTTATTTTCCAGCCAGATATCCAGCCAGAATACATACATCAGCTACCATCGAATACGTCGCATCAGCCAAACACATCGATGGCGAGTACAGAACATTTCATAAATAACCATTAGAACACTGATAACTACATTGTAAAAACAAGACAACGTGCATAACATATCACGTGCAAAACCGTAAATGAAACTGAGACAGTCAAATACAGATTAGCAATCTTTTTCACTTCGAAAATATAGTCCATGATGATGTAGGGCTGTTGACTTTAGCAGCTTTACTCGGAGCACAATTACTCGTAAGCTGGTTCCACTTCAAAGTGGTTTCTAAGTACAGGTAAAACAACCATAAGTGATTATTGATATTTAAAAGTTGCATTGTAAATACAGAGAACCTACAGTCTGCTTATAAATCTGTATGCTGTATTACCTCGCTCTCATCACGTTTCGAAGCAAATGCACAGTTTGCTACAACAGACACCATGCGATTGAATAGCGCCGAGACATTTTGCCAGTGGTGTGCCCCTTAAACTCTCGACTACATCTGGGCATACCGTGCACATGCATTTACTGAAGACCGTTTTTCTGCAGTACCCACTACGATCGGGAATGAGCACGAATTTTTGACCATCGGCTTACGATCACCACGCTACAAATATGTACAAGTCTAAAAAATCAGCTATGTAACGTAACACCCTGAGGGTCCGCAAGATAACTCTGCTGAGAAATCAGTGAAAATCATTGTCAATAAAGTTTCGCTTACGCACGTACAAAACAGCCGCTCTCCCCATTTGATTCCAAGCAGTGCGTTCTTTACGTCCCAAATAACTGGCGGAGTACTTCGAAAAAAAAAGAAACTTAAGAGACACACACGATGTGTGCTTTTTTCCCGTTTTTTTCGAAAAAGGGGAGGGGGGGGATAGGGGCTTACGTGACGATTCGTAGCTAATGTAAGACTATTTCGCGGCTAAGCATCTTCGTCAGTCCTTAAAATAAGGGTACAGATTGCGCCCATCAAAACGAAAAAAGCCTATGCGACGCGCGCTCGCAAACCATACGCTACTTCAGACAGCATCGGTGCAGTGCTTACTTAGTTCGTGAGCGAACGTAGGTACGTGAGCGAGGATCAGAGAATACTTTCTATTTAAACATGAAAAAACACGGTGCGGTAGTCTAAACATTCTTGACACTTACCTCGCAAATGCAGGAGTTATCCTGTTGCCTTCCAGTGATCGCTCTTTACTTGGGCTTCCCATCTCATTCCGTCGCTCTGGGTCCCGGGGGAAGCGAAAACAACGCAGTCCTTTACGCGTCGATCCGGCGCACTTGGGAACACGATGCACTTGATAGCTTGTCAGTCATGCGGCTGAAACACTGTCTAGCAAGTAGAAGCGTCCGCGAAGCATCCGCGCGCACTGTGCCTCGAACTCAGCACCGGCACCAAGCAATCGCAACGGCTCGCTGTGACACAATATGGCCGTCGCAGCGAGGGAAAGCGGCGGCGCGGGGGCGGTCAAAGGTTGGCACCACCTGAACGGCGGCGCTGGCATCGAGGCACCCTATACAGAGGGCTCAGCGAGCGCCCAACGGCAGAAGCGGTGGCCGGGCGGCGACCGGGACGAGGTTTGTTGCCGGAGAATTGACGCCCGTGGCGTGACGTCTCACAGAGGGCGCGGCGAGCGCGCCAGCTGTGGCGGTTGCCAGGCAACGGTTGACGCGCGCCTGTAGGAGCGGTGGCCGCGCGGCGACCGCGACCAGCCGAGTCAGCCAGAGAATTGAGGCCCGTGGTGTGACACGTCAACCAGAGGGCGCGGCGAGTGCCCAACGGCTCAGAAATGGTCTACGAACAACAAGACCAAATGATAATAGACGAAAATGGAAAGAATAGCCTGGGAAGCGATTATAGACGTTTAGCATTACAGTTTGGGCGATATACCAACGCAGAACATGAATCAATAGCCTCAGAATTTTTAAAAATGAAATGACGAGCAAATAACAGAGATCGCAAAAAATAGACAAGAAAATTGAGGCTTGTCCTACAGGAGTCTGGGAATATAGGAACTGGTAGACGTTATGCAGCATGAAATAAGGCTGACACGGCAAAACAAGAAGGAAATAAAACAAGCTATAGAAGAGCGTAAAGAGGCATCTAGGGCTGATGGAGAAGCCAAAAGTTGGGATTATAAGATGGAGAGGTGCTGCTTAGATGGAATACATACCGAGAAATGAAAAGGGTGGCGAGTGAGCTCGTGCAAGAGAAAATTAAATGCGCAAGTGAACGTTGAGTGCATAACATTCACAAGAGAGACAAAGGCGCCCCAAAAAGATTCTGGAACCATATAAAAGCGCTCGGAGCTCCAACTAAAAACTCGCAAACGGCTATAAGGGATGAAGACGGTAACATCTACGAAGGAGACGATGCGCTGCGGTACATCACAGACGTTATTAGGGATAACTTCGGCACGAGAAAAAGTGTAGTTCAGACAACAGATCCAGCAACAGCAGAGAAGCCTTAGAGATCAAAATTTAGCATAGAAAGCTTTCGAAGCATAGTTGGAACCCCAGATGGTCAAAATTAACCGGAGCCCTCCACTACGGCGTGCCTCATAATCAGAACTGGTTTTGGCACGTAAAACCACAAAGAAGTGAAGTGGAAGCATAGTTGGAAAAAGGCAGCAGAAAATGTCCCAAACAACATGGCCGCAGGACCCGATGAAATCCCAATACAGCTAATCAAGAACCTCGGTCCAAAAAGCAATGCACTGCTGACTAATGTCATAGAGCAAGTGATTAGAACAAAGAAAATTCCCGTTAGATGGCGTGAATCTGCATCGGGAAAGGAGATAAGGATGAGACGAGCTCGTACAGGCCAGTTACAGTAACGTCGGTGATATATAGAATGGCAATGCAAGCCATAAAATGAGAACTGTCGAAGTGGGTGGATAAAAACGATGTATTGGGGGAACTACAGAATGAGTTAAGGCCAGGCAGACGCTTAGAGGATAATATGTCTGTACTAACTCAGTGCATAGAGATTTCAGTAGCTCAGAAAAGACCTTTGTTGATAGCATTTCTAGATATTAAAGGATCTTATGGCAACGTAGACAGGGAATTGTTATGGGATATTCTTCAGCACGAAGGCATAGACGACGATTTCATGGAGCTGCTGAGGGAGATATATAGAGACAACCAAGTACAAGTGTTATGGCAAGGTCGAAAAGGTATTGAAATGGTGGGAATTCACCAAGGATTTAAGGAAGGATGCCGTCTGTCACCATTGTTGTTCATGCTTCACGTTAAGGGTATAGAAAGACGACTAGAAAGCAGCGAATTAGTATTGGATTTATCCTACATACGTAATGGACAAATGGTGCAACCGAAGGTCCCTGGACTTACGCACGCAGACGACATTGTGCTACTAGCGGGCAATCAAAAAGATTTACAGATATTTGCGAATATCTGTGGGAATGCAGCGACAAATTTGGGCCTTATGTTTAGCACAGAAAAATCAGGAATTATGATCTTTAATGAAGCGACGAGTAACTTCGTGGTGTCAATTCAACAGCAAGTAATAACCACAGTGAAGCAATATAAGTACCTCGGCGTACACATAAACGAAGGAAAAAATTACTCAAGCAACCACCAAGATAATCTGCAAATAAAGAGGAAGCGGAACGCAGGAATACTGAAACACAGAGCACTGTAGGGCCACAATAAGTAGGAGGTGGTGCGTGGAATCTGGAAAGGAGTAATGGAGCAAACGCAACGTTCGCAAATGCCATTCTATGCTTAAAATCAGATATCTTGTCGGGTTTGGGAGTTAATAAAGATCAGTAGGCTGCTTGGCTTTGGGAGCCCACGGTAATACCACAAATGAGGTAGAGCAGGGTGACATGGGTTGGGCCTCTTTTGAAGTCAGAGAAGCACAGAGCAAAATTAGTTTTGAAGAAAGGCTCAGGAACATGAATGAAAATAAATTGGCGGCTAAAGTGCACAAGTATCTCGACATGAAAAGCGTGGACACAGAATGGAGGAAGAGGTCAAGGCAGTTGGCAACCAAGTACAGGATAATCGAAACTGTAAATAGACAACCAGGGGTCATCAGAAAGAAAGTGAGAGAAATAGAGACCGTGAATTGGATGCAAAGAATGGAAAGAAAAGGTCAATGGAGATTTACAAGAATGAGGAGAAAGAAATTAGAAGGACTAATCTGTACGATAACACAAAGGGCAGTGCCTTGCTATTTGAGGCTCGAGCCGGTTGCCTAAGGACCAAAACATACCGGAGCTACTATTCGGAACTAGATGAGGCATGTGTATGCTGCAGTAAAGATCCAGAGACCACTCAGCACATCGTAATAGAATGCGACGGGATCCACCCAGCGAGAACCGTACCTAACGTGCAACTCCCAGTATTGCTTGGGTTTCAAGTGGAAGGAAACATCAACAGGTCAGCCGTAGAGATAAACAAGATACGATTAGAGTACTCGTGGAAAAAAAGCAGGGAAAAGATGGATATGACCTTATCTCTTAAAATCATAGGTAGCGGTACAAGGTAAATTTTTCAAAAAGAAAAAAAGAATAATGAGAGGTATACAAAATGCTAGATAAAGAACATGTTTAGTATACCTGATTAAATCAAGCAGGCTACGTGACTATTTGTTGGGATGCCAATAAGTCATCCTCAACATAATCATCGGCAGGAGTGGTGGCCGCGCGGCGACCGCGACGAGCCGAGTTGCTGGAGAATCGAGGGCCGTGGGGTGACGACACAGTGTGGCCACACTCATAGTGCGGCGACGGCGAAGAGGTGACAGCCTGGCGTAATGCCCCTTTTGTACCGCTACAAAAGGGGCATCGGGTTTCAATGCGTGGATGCGGCGGCTCCGTAAGTCGTGCGCGGGATTCAACGCACCGTAGCTTCAAAAACCAGATTGGTCGCCTATCGGCAACGGGATTCCCTGAGTTGCTTGTTGGTGCACTGGCCGAATCTCTCCTACAGATGGTAAAGAACAGAGCTGGAGCGAAAAGGGCTGAGACCCAGTGACAGACTGCAAGACTCTTAGTCATGCCTTATATGCATAAGGTCCCGTACAATCTGAAGAATGTCGCGAACAGGCATTGTATTCCTGTAGCCTTCACCGCGCCTGATAAGTTATCCAGGCTCTGCCCTCGAATTTGCGGTGACAGCAAACGAAGTTGCCAAACCAGCCATAATAGCCGCTTCGCAAGGTGTGCGACAGGAGTGGTGTACTCCATTCCTTTGTGCGGGAAGGTGCACATCGGCTAAACCGAACGGTGCAATATGACCGGCTCGGGTAGCATGCACCTAAAAGTTAAGAAAAAAAATGTCACAGTTTCGCCCTAAGGGCGAAGCAATGAATGCGATAGCAGCACAGCAATGTCATACGAAGTAAGGTGAGCGGCTTTGGTAGCAATATGAATTGTAAGTAAACATGAGCTGATTAAGTAAGCAGGTGTGCTGCGGCGTAAGTAGACCGACATGAAGAGAGACTCGACGACCACGAGAAGGCGCGTGTGAAACGGTGGTGGTGATGAGAAGCGCTTCCCGTGGGCAGCGCGTGCGAAGGGACACACCTGTAGCGCTGCACTGCCGATCGGGCAGCATTGCGTGTGTAGCGTGCGTTGGAAAATGTGGCCCGACCTATACGAACTGAAATGAACAAGCGTGGTATGAGCGCGCACAAACACGAGAGATCACACTGAATGACAGCAGACAACGACTGTCAAAACGCTGGCAGCAAGCTAGCCGCAGCGGGCGAAGGTACGTGCGGTCTATCGCTTCAACGGAAACTGAGCGGCGAATGCCGTGTGGAGATACGAGACGGTGCGAGCGAGCGACGAGCGCGGTTGTTGGCAGAGAAGTGCGCCCCCCCACCCCCCCCCCTTGCTCCCTCCGGCGCTGGCTTCCTGCTTCCTTGCTTGCGCGTGGGAGATTGAGTGCGTTCGCTCTCCGTGATAGCGCGCGTCCCCGCACCGATTCATCTCGGGCATACGGCGCGCGGCGAAGATTTTATCTATAGGGAACCTCACGGCGACGGCGACGGCGACGACGACGGCGACGCCGACGGCAGAAATGCGGTTCAAGTGTCCATATAATTGCTATCGCAATAAAAATTGTCGCAGTTTCACCCGAAAGGCGAAGCATCAATTGCGATAGCATATTAGTAGAGAGTTAGGGCTCTGTTCAACGTTACTAGATTAGCTTCAGTTTGAAAGCTGCGCGGCGGCGCGTGTCCCCTTTCCGTCTCCCGCCGCGTGGTGGCGCTAGTCACACGCTCGGCCCGGCTTCGCGGCTCGTCGAAGCACGTTGCGCGAACCGTTGTTGTTGGTGCTGTGGTGGTGCGCTTTGTTCATGTGCTTTGTTCTTCACGTTCGAGTCGTCTGACGTTATAAGTGGCGTTGTATCGTGACCAACCGACATGCCGCGTTGTTTCGTAACCGGCTGCAAAAGCGGTTACGATTGTCAAAGATCTGCCGAGAAGCGGCATTTCTTCCGGGCGCCTAGAGATTCTTCACCTCTTCAAGTGTGACAGCGTGCGATTCCACGACTGGACAAGCAGCTGACAAGCTCTTGCGTTGTGTGCGATCTCCATTTCGAGGACAGTGACTTAGTGAAGGAGTTCGTGCACAACATAAACGGGGACGTTGTTATTCCGCGCGACAATTGGGCGCTCAAGGACGACGCTGTTCCCCGTTCGTTCCCGAACTGCCCTTCATACCTGTCGAAACCGGCGCGGAAACGTAAGCAACCAGCTGTGCGGAGGGCACCTCCCGTTAAGGTGCGCAAGGTGATGGCGATGCTACAAGCCTGTGCGATGACGGAAGTAACTCCCCTGTGTGTGGCGCTATCGCGTCGCTCTACAGCGAGCTCGTGGATTTGGCAAAACAAACCAGAAAATTCAAGGCTGGTCTCTTGAAGTTGTTGACGCCAGTGTTGTTGTGTACAAACTCAAAATGGAAAATGCTGTGCCTAGGGTTGATAAGGCTGTTGTAGTGTCTAGGACACTTGCCGCCTTGAGAATAGCGAGGAAAGCCGCCGTGGCAAATAAAAAGGCCCGTTTGCTGTAGATAAATGCGTTACCCATGGCCAAGTGGGCGCATAAAATTTTTTTGTTATTTTACAGAGTAATAAATTACTTTGTTGAATCAAAACACAAGCTCTTATTCATTCATTCGTCCAGACACGTTGGTCCAGACTCCCGAGCAAGCAACGAATACGCGAAATGAACGCGGAGTCTCATAACTTACGCAAAGATGGGAAACGACATCGCTGGCCTTAAACTATGTCGTCAAATAAACAACTTCACTAAGAGACACCGAAACAACAAACGAGATTGGCTATTTTTGTGTTGAGCAGTTTAACTGAACGTCTAACGCGCAATTATAGCTGAATAGCACGCCAGTCCATACCCTCGCATTGCTCTTCGCATTACCGCAGATGTGCACATCTGCGGTAATGCGAAGAGCAATGCGAGGGTATGGACTAGTTAAGGTAATTTATTCACCATCCCTGAGGTCTGTACTTCAATCTTATCGCGGAGGAAAATACAATTCACGTGTTGCAAACGAAACGCACTGGAACGCGCTCGGAGCAGGCGGCCGCTGACAAGCAGAGGCGAGCGAACGCGGTTTTAGGGCCGAGAGAGGTGGCAGCGCCACCCCGCGAGAGGAGACGGAAAAGGGACACATTCGCGCGCGCGGCTCGGGCGGAGCTTGCAAACTGAAGCTAATCTAGTAACGTTGGCTCTGTTATACTCCGGCGTTGACAACGCGCGCGCGCGCCAGGGTTCGTTTCGTCGCGTCACGTCGGCGATGCCCCGCCAGGCGCAAATCCGCCTGCCCTATAGACGTTTTTCACGAGGGCGCTCCCGACGGTCTGGCGTGGAGAGTATGTGTCAGTGTTGCCTGTTCGGTCCGGACTGTGAGCTTTCCTGGCGATTGCGTTGCGGAGTGGTAGCTTCCTTCGATGTTTCCGTTTATTGTGTCACGAATAACTACGCTCGTAAATAATGGCATATATACTCATCAAAAAGCTACAGGCCAGCACTGCGCAGTTTATGGTGCACAAACAAGCAGCGGAAAATAACGATTTTAGGGACTAAGTGTGTCCACACACAGCACTCCGCGAGACCACTGCCCGCGATGTGGTATGTTCACGCTTCGCCGGTTTCCTGCACCACCTGAGGACTTGACATTTCAGTCTAATGTGGACCAATGCACACATCAGTAAAATAAACGCATTTTGGTAAACTCTTTTCGGCACATTTCCCAATAGGTTGAGAGAATTGTCACCTCTTCGATGCAATATTTTCTCGTATGTAGTGGCAGAGGCTACATTTGTTATTCTTTAAAACACGACTTCATTCCAGTGCCTTTTGATCGTGATCGAGCCCGATATGGGTCGAATTTCTTGGTCGCGATGGGTTTCTTTACTCAATCTGCGGAAGAGAAACAATCGCGGTCAAACATTCCGATCCAGATCGGTCTCGATCACAATCAAAATGGCCGTGTGACAACGGTATAAGGCAAATTGGAGCACTCTGCGAGAGAACTAGTCGGTAAATACACTTCGCAACGATCTGGAAAAATCATGTCCTATGGAAGATGTATGCAGACCCTGTGTCCACCAAAACATTGTCTCTGCGTTCACACGCACCCTACGCGGCCCTGCCCATAAAGGTAACTAACTTCAACAGTGTGGTGCGGCATCGAGCTCACCCATCTTGAGCGTTGTCTATGTGCTTCGGCAGCAAGAGAACGCAAAACGAACGTGTCAACCTCATCAGTGCGGCCTATAGCGCCAGTGTTTGAGTTCGGGAACCGTAATGCGCTAACTGTGCGTGGCCTAGAAATGCGCTAAATGATCCCGCGCAAGTAAGAACGTAAAAAAAAAAACGGTATTCGCATGGGTACGCGGACAATAGCATCATGCTTGCAAGAATAACAGTAACGAAAAAAAATTCGCACAGTCGATCAAGTTAAATACTTACTAAGCGCTTTTCACTCACGGTCAGAGTGGTTTACAGTCATATCCATATGTATTTATTCGACAATTGTTAAGACTCAACATTACTTTATTATGAACATAGCACAGTGAGGCGGTGTAAGGGAAACAGAGAAAGAGCAGAGATGGCCTAACGCTGCAATATTATTGGCTTATTTCGCTTCAGAGATAGCGCACACGAACAATTCTTGCCGTACGCGATATCTTCAATACAAACTTCGCGCAGCACGATCTACGTTAAGGTTCACCATGAGCGAAGCTTGTTCCAAATTCAGACATTCGAAAGAAAAGCCATTCCAGGTAAACAAACGTAAAAATAGGTAAACAAATATATCTTTATACAAGTCATGTTATAATCCCTATTGGAATTGACAGTATGTATAAATAAATAACTACTAAATACTAAAAATATAAATCTAGCACCAGGGCTGTATCAGTTGCGCTGGCATCTGTGATCACTGTCGCGCGTCGGTTCGCTGCAGGTACCGCGCTGCTCGATCGCCACGCTTATGCTTTGACATTTGGTTATAAGCACACTGCACCGCACCAGATCCAATAAATTTTGCATGATTGAGCTGTTCAGTTGCGTCGGAAGCGTATGGTAGTAACCACCGCATATCTACCAACCACTGACACGCGTCGTCGGGCCGCCGGCGCCTGGCTCTATAAGCATTGCCCGACAGCTACGTACGCGCCTGCTTTCGCTAAACGAGGCAACCCTCAATCGCGAAACGTAATGGTGATCAGATTCAATCGACGATACGGTCACATGTGCCCAGCAATAACAATGAAATATACCGCTGATTAGCACGCCAGGTCTCGACGAAGCAGACGCGGCTGCCGCCGCTACCGACGAAGAAACACCACATCCACTGGCTGGGCTTGCTGTTGCCATGGCACACTACACTGAGCGCTCACGCGAGACGTGACACATGTAACAAGTCAAGCGGCACAAGACAAGCGAAGCGGAAGAAAACAATCGAATTAATGCGCGGCGAAGATCACAAACCGAAGTGCGGCAGGCCTGCACTCGCAAGGCGCACAGTCCAAACGGCGGCGACGCTAGACGTCGCTCGTGGTCGGCCAATGGCGCTGCTCCAACGTCGGTTTGTGAAAAGGTCTATAGTCGAACGCGGACGCGGCCCGACGCAGCGGCCGTAGCCAAAGCAGCGCATGCTCAGTAGAGCAGAGCGCCGCGCGGAAAGCGAGCGCCGCGTGGAAAGAATTACGGACGCGGTGCAGTCTGGGTAACGTCGTCGGCGCGAAATGCAGCATGCTGCATTTCGCGCAGGCTGCCGCCGGGCCGCGCCGACGGACGCTGGTCGCGTCGGTTCGCGCGTCAGAGTATAGAGTGCTCGCGTTTGCTAGCGTAGCGTCGCTGCGCCCAGCGTGCGCGCGCGTCGACGTTTACGTTGGAGTATAACAGAGCCCTTATACGGAAGTAAGGATACTAGTTTTATAAGCTGTATAAACTTGGAGATGCAGCAGCACCAGCAACGCGCAGAACTGTTGTCCACGCCATCGGCGTTTTTGCCCCCGTTCGCACCGAACGCACGGGGCGTTGGTGACTGTTGCCGGTGCCTCTGGGGGCGGCTCGGAGGTTTTCGACGAGATCAGAATGGGACACTCGTCGAGCAGCGTCGGAAATCTTACCCACCTTCTCGCCTCGCAACATTTTTATATAAATACGCATCTGGTGCCGCTAAGCCCCTCGATAGGTGCCGCAGCTAACGTCGCCTCCCCGCTCGTCGCCCCCACGGCTTTTCGCGCGATGGAAGAAGTCGCGTTTGCTCTATATATCTATGGTGATTGTAAAGGAGCAAAGAGATGCTTAATTCTGCAGCCCTTTCAGAGAGCATGGCGCAGAACGCGCGTTTGCTCTCCGATGTGCGTTCGCTCCCCGTGAAAGCGCGCGTCCCTCGCGCCCTTTCACTCGCACATACAGCGTCCGGAGCGCGGCGACGATTTCATCACCGTTGACGTCTTACGGAACCTCACGGCGACGGCGACGGCAGAAATCCACTTTGGAGTGTCCATATAATTGCTATTGCAATAAAAAAACTGTCAGCCCTTCCACTGGGGTAGAGATGGAAGACCAGTGAAGCTGTACTCTGGTGGGAATGATGTATTTCCAAATATTTTTTTTCATTTACACTTCAACTACATCGCCGTACGGTATTGCGTAGGGGAGGTACACAAGGGTAATAACATAACGCAGTTAGCAATCGATATGAGAGTTACGACAAATACAACGATACACAAGATACTTTAAGAAAAAAAAACACTCGAATAACAGTGAATTACACAAATCATAACCAGTGCGAGTGACACAGCCAGACACCCAAACGCTTCGGGACAACAAACCACTCCTATTGGCAGTGGTATTGTGGGCGACTGCAAACGCAGCGTGCGCAGGCGCAGACGACGAGGTGAGATTTCAGACGACGTGCGCAAATAATGCGATCCCGAGCTGCCGAGCCTCCGCCAGTATGGTGGCGCCATCTAGTTAAGGTGCCTGCAAATGCCGCGTGCCCGACATGTAAGTCAGGGGCGTAGCCAGAAATTTTTTCGGGGGGGGGGGGGCGGGGGGTTCCACCGGCCCAACCGGGGGGGGGGGGGGGGGCAAGCGTTTGTTTTCCCCTACGTGACGTGATCGATAATAAATATCGGTAGTTTAGCAGGCTCTATATATGAATGTCAACGGCATGGGACCCCCCCCCCCCCTCGCGTGTGCTTGTGAAGAAATTAAGTAAAAAGTTAAGTAAGCTCAGTAAAATATAGTAAGTACGACCATGCAGTCTTCGACAACGCATCATTGAGACGACCCTCCCGATCGGAGAAGACATCATTAATTGTTAATCTCCGTTAAGCGTAGATGGCGTCGTCCTCGTCGGGGCGAAGTGCGTTTCACAAGTCAAGGCCGGCTATACACGTGAAAATGCATGCGTGACCAGGCTATACCTACTCCCATAGCAATAGCTTGTTCGCTGCGTCGTTGTGCTAGAAAACTTTAGTACGTGGAAGAACGAGTAATGCTTTTTTTTTCCGAAGCTTTCGTCGCCCTGCTCCCTCATACGAGGAGGTTGCATTTCAGGCGGCAAGTGCATGGGCCACTGTGTCTTCCGCTGTGTGCGAGCGTGCAGCCGTCATTTGCCTTTACGTCAACAGATTCAGAATGCGTACAGAATATTTCACCGCACAGCATAGATATGGCATGTGTACGCATTTTAAGTAGTGCGTGCAACTCATTTCTGCTTCACTTACGCCGGTGCAAACAGGAAGCGGCCTCGTACCTCACAGAATCTCAACTGTTTGGTGTACTAGTGATGCAGGAATGAACTTTGGTCTTGTTCAGTGCATATAGTGCACATAATTAATTTCTCAGACGCGTGAACTCCGACGAGAACTGTCAGCGCCTGCAACAAGAGTTTACTTACGCTGTACTGCGCACAACAGTAATCCATGCTTGTCGGCTGTCTGTTTCGTGCATTCTGTTGCGAGTCGGTGGAATTTCACTGCTGGCATCAACCCCTTCGTGTGTACATTGCTGGTTTGGGATTCCACAACACAACAGCAACTACCAGCCTTGCGTAATTGCTGGTTTGGGATTCAACACAACAGTAACTACCAGCCTTCCGTAGGGGCACAATCGCAAACAAGAGACGTTTCGCGCGCAGACTAAGGCTACGTTCACACTTGGGAAGCGGCAAGCGGGCGGAAAGGCCTAATCGGCCGGAAAATCTTTTCCGCGCATGTCCAAGTTGTTCACATTTGTTTTGCTACCGCCGCTGCCGCTTTCGTCCACATCCATCTAGTCTGCGTACGTTTGTCGGCGTCGTGGCGCTCATTATCGCATCCTTTAGAGCGGTATGTTCATTCATTGACCCACCCGTCATCAAAAGTGATCATTTTGCGCAACTTCGCGTGTCATCTGCGACCTTCGGTAAATTCCTCGTTGGCGTTCCGTGATTCTGCTCACACGGGCGCGGTAGCGCTGAGTCACAATTTGGTGCTTAGGGGTGATTATATTTCTTTAATACCTTTTATTTACAAGTTGTAATAACATTTCATCATTTCGTATTATTGTCGGCGCCTCCAGGACACCAAAGCGGCAACGGGAACACCAAAGCTAAAACCCTGGCTGGCCCTTGTGTTGGGGCTCGCCAAAGCCTGCGCGTCCTACGTGAGACCTACGCTCCCAATCTATCGTCGTGACGCGAAAAGCACCCGGTGACTTCTACAACATACTGTGCACGTGCGAGGAGAATTATGGAGCGCCAACGCGGAATCTGCCTAACTATTGTCTTCCATGGAAGTGGAAGGAGAAATGGCTTCTATACTTCTACCTACTTGTTTTCTAGAAATGGACAATGAATAAACGGAAGACAAGAAAACCTCGGAAACGGCGGTGGTGGGTTCGCCTGGCTTTGCTAAAGTGTAAGAAGTTGGGTCACGCCAAGGCTTCGTTGCCGCACCTCCTGTCGCGCGACGTTGAATTCTATCGCGACTATTGCTGACAGTACGTTTTAGTACTTCTCTTGTCGTAGAGCAAGGGCTGGTTCTTGATCGCGTCGACCAGCATTACAGCCTACACTTTTGGTGCCATGTTCAATTAAATTTCGACCGGTTGTTTACATGCTAGTGTAGCTTCCGGTCGAGCAGAACGACTTTCCGCCGCGTTTCCGCTTCGCCATAGCGAAAAAATTGGCCTGAGACCAATTTGTCTCGCCGCTTTTTTTTTCGGCCTGTTTTGCCGACTAGGCGGGTGGATGTTTGCAAGATTTTGCCGCTTCCGACAGCTTCGAGACCAAGTGTGAACGTAGCCTAAGATACCGGAAATTTCGACCACCTGGGGTCTTTAACGTGCACCTAAATCTAAGGTAAACGGGCCTCGAGCATTTTCGCCTTCATCTAAAATGCGGCTGCCGCATTTTTTGCTTCAGAATGCGGCCGCCACATTCTCGCCCAAAACCTTAGAGAGTGTCAAAGCCTTGACAAACACCGTGACAGTTTTTTTCCATATGCAGAAATGATTCGCTGTAAATTACCAACCCAAACAGAAGCGCCCAAGAATGAAATTGTGATAGTAGCACCGGTTCCTTGAATTATGTCAGTGCGAAGTGACGAGTACAAAGGGTGGGTAAGTGGGGCGGGGGGGGGGGGTTGCGGAAAAAATTTAAAGGGGGGGGGGGTGAACCCCCCCAACCCCCCCCCCCCCCTGGCTACGCCCCTGATGTAAGTTACTGTTGTAAGGCTTGATTGGGCTCAGCAGACGGCTGTGCAGCGAGCATTACTAGCCGCAGCTCGCCCTCGACGCCAGACGGAGAGTTCAGATCGTTCTCGTCAAAACAGGGCGAACAGACTGCCGCGAAGACCCTGTTGTGCGTGGTGCCCAAATTGGAGCTACTCTTGAGCCGCTCCACCAGCTTACGATGTGACTGCTGCGTGCGCCGCGCTGGCCTGTGACTTTTTTTTACATCCCGATGCGACCATCGAAGATTGAGCCCTTAACAGCTTTGCTGTAAAAAGTTGACAAGTATGCACATTTGGTTGCCGATATAACCACGTGTGGTTGCGAGGCACGATTTTATGAGATCTGTTTGGCAAATCGGTAAACTACACGGCTCGGGTGGCTCTAGTAGGATTCGTTATCCACAAGAATTCAGCTATTTGTATAAGGGAAGCGTTTATTCGTTTGCAGAGTGCCGAACTGAACTACTTGAACTCTGTTGTCTGAGGCAGATAGCAGTATTGTTCACTTTTAACAGCGAAGCTGATCTAGCCGTAAAAATATGGTGCTTCACGCAGAAAACCAGCCGCGCCGTAGTCATGGCAACCAGCGACGCCGCAGCTGCTAGAACACCTGGCGCAACCTACCGTCTGTGTACTGCGCATGCGCCGACAACGGACGCGTTTCCACTTGCACATCATAATTGGAATTCTCCGCTCTTTCTGCGCATGCGCGAGGAGTAGTGGGTGCGAGAGAGAAATGTGGGGACTTTCGGCTCCTGAAATTTCTCTTCGTCTAGGTACTACGGGGACGAAAGTTGTTAGCGCCGTTCGTCCCTAGCCGAGCTGGCAGCACAGAATCGACAGAATGCGTACCGGCAAGGCGAAGAAGCCGTGTCCGATGTGAGTTTGTTGCGACGGTAGTATATTCAATTTTTATAGTCGGAGGGGGATAGGCAATGGTCTATGTACGGCTATGAAATATTGCATGACGACGTTCACTTTTCTTACTTTAACATACAGGATACGATGTGTGTTTCAATTTATCGAAGCCTTTTCGTAAACATCGGCGCAGCATAATGCTTTGTCAGTGTTGCTGTACAGCTCTGTACGCCACAATGGTCTATGACAATTAAAGTGCATAGCGACGTTGAGTTTTCTTATTTTCACATACAAACCGTTGAATTCATAAACAGTTTCCGTTCCCGCGAATCTCCTGAAGTGTGCGGCATGCTGACCTTGCTCGACGACACTAATGAACAATGCATCGGCACGATGTAATGCTTTGCCACTAAAGTCCATCCGAGAAGACACCTCACTTCCAAACCTATCCCCCTGCGACTATAAAAATTGAATATACTACCGTCGCAACAAACTCACCTCGGACACGGCTTCTTCGCCTTGCCGGCACGCATTCTGTCGATTCTGTGCTGACAGCTCGGCTAGGGACGAACGGCGCTAACAACTTTCGTCCCCGTAGTACCTAGACGAAGAGAAATTTCAGGAGCCGAAAGTCCCCACATTTCTCTCTCGCACTTACTACTCCTCGCGCATGCGCAGAAAGAGTGGAGAATTCCAATTATGATGTGCAAGTCGCGTTTCCCGCGTTCGCTCCCTGGAAACGCCGGTGGCTTTGCGTTTCCCGCGTTCGCGCCCTGAAAACGCCGGTGGCTTCGACAGCAGCTCGGAGACACTGCGCACAACGGGTTTCCGCCGCCGTGCCGAGATATGCGCATTTGCGCATGTGCCGTGATGACGATTGGATATGCGCATGCGCTGACCTTGAGGCACCAGTTATGTAAGAGTGTGCGCGGCAGCGCTCGATCCCCAGAAGCGATAAGACGCACAAACATAGTTCGTACTACCGAAGAAGAGGCCGCGCTTCGCGATAAATTCCGGAAAATGCTGGGGATGACTTGGTAGTGCTTAGCCTAGCCCAAAAGCCAGGGCTAGCTAGGTGCCCATCAGCTCAGCTGTGTCTTTAGCATTTCCATTCCAGTGCAAGCTACGAAATCTTTTTTTAAAATTGTTTTTATCACCTCGCATGGGGAAGGGGGCGTGACACTTGTGTACGTGGTTCGGAGGGTGTGTCGATTGTATTAAAGAGTTGGTAGTAGCGCTCGTCCGCGTCGGTCGTGTATTCTTCGTGTGTATGTGTGCTTATGAAGGCGAAAGCCTTTAATGGCTCATACTCGCGGCGTCCGAGCCCGTTCCGTCCGTGCCCTAGAACGGTACCAGCTGTGGCCTCTCCCCCTTACACTCTCTCAGCAATCATGTGATGGAACAGCGGCGCGCGCGGCAACGCTCCTTCGCCAGACGTCTCGTTGCATGGCTCCCAAGTGGCCCGGTGATGATTCCACGGCAAGCGGTCCGGAGAAGCACCCCAAGAATGTGGATTCCCCCGATACCAAACGCCAGAAGAAGAAGAATGAGCGAATGTGCATGCGGCCATTCCACTGGGAGTGTCATTAACGAAAAAAATTTAAAAAACATGGCATAGTCAGTCGAATGGCCACAGGCTTTCGCCGAACACACTTTGGAATTTACAAAGCGGCCTTCAATTTTCTTGCGCTATATCTGAAAGTAACTATGTCTGCTTTACAGCCGTTGCAACCTCGTGCAGTTGGCCGAGCTTTCTTCTGCGAGATCTACGTAATTAAGAACAACTGAACATGTATTTTATGAACGTGTAAAAAATTTATTACATGTGAACAGAGCACGTGGTAAACCACGTAACGTCGAAGAGCGCGGAGTGACATTTTTTAGACATCACCACTTCCTCAGCCGCCAAGCGTTGCGCAGTGGCTCTAACAGGACGCAATATCACTGACCTGTCCAAACCAGAAGGTATGCTACTAAATCATTGTCGGGCCTGAGCAAGACGTAAACAAAATATTCGAAGATGAGAACACAACTTCGCAATAACTCAGTTTCCATATAGAGCGTCACCTCGTCGATGTGTCCTAGAGCAGGAATGAACCAAGAGAAGTTAGAGCTGCTTTAGCTAATCCTCCAGAATCGGTGCGTGCCAGTGCGGCACTTGGGATTTATCGTTTAGATATCATTGTTTGTGTGTGACACTTTTTCTTTGCCGTAGACCTCTCGCCCCTATTCTTCCTTCCACAACTCTCGCACAATAACATGGCTGTAGTTCTAGTTGCATCACCGCGTCGACGCATCACACAGTGCATTCATCTGATTTGGTATTTGCATTTCAGCGTACCTTTTCAACGGGGGACTACATACACAAGCATTGCATAACATTTTAATTGCTATCTGTGCGGTGCGTAAACAAACCCATCGCATGAGATTAGACATTGTATACGACATGCACCAGTGTTAGAATCCCTGTACCTAGTAACCGGTTCACGGAAGCTTCGTTTCGCATATATTTCAACGTATCCGGTGGATATGCATACATTTTTGGGGCATTTACCCGGGACAGTTCATGAACGGTTTGCGCTGCCTGTTTAGACATCATCTTCAGTTTGTGGTTCAGCTTATTTACCCCCATCTGCCGATTTAACATTTCCCAGCAACTCCTAATTCTTCGAGAGCTACGTCAACAGACAGCGGGGTACATTCTGTAAGAAGGATATGTCTGTCTATGCCACACTTACCATGTACCGATTGTGTTTTCATTTCTTTGAGACCCGTGTGAAAGAACTAGTGATGTGTAATGACAGTTTTCCGTTTAAAGGGGCGTCTGTATTGAACCCCCCCCCCCCCCCCCCAAAAAAAAGATGTTTCACTGTTACGCACAATGCATTCAGAAGCCTAATTTGGTTATTTTAGATCACTTCGTTCTACCTTAGGGCAAAGTGACCAAGTTGGTAACGAGTATTATGTTTTGCCATTTATTTTTTAAGAGCTGGAGGTGATGTTGGTGATTAATAAAGGTCGAAGGGCGTACCGTCTGCTTTTTTGATGTGAGTGCTTGGTTTCTTGGCGGCAAGGTTAAAAGCTCAACTTCCCGGTGGGATTCTTGGACTGTGATTTTTCCACGCTCCTGGATTAGAGAAAGAGCTTGAGAAAAGTGTGTATGCTTCTTTACGCAATATATATATATATATATTATAAGACCGAGACTGACCGAGCTGTCAAGCACTTTTTATTCCAAAAAGCAAACACCCCAGCTCATGCGCGAAGTAGAAGAACAGGGAAGGTGATGATGGCTATGTACAAATGAAAAGGACGAAGTACGTTAATGGTGCTAACACTAACGTATATATATATATATATATATATATATATATATATATATATATATATATATATATATATGATTTCTGTGCGCACTGCTGGCTTGCCATGTACACTAGCCCACTCTCACCGGACGCAAACACATACGATGAGCACTTCACGGATCTTTGAATTAATGTCCGCTTCAGTTGTTGAAAAATTTAGGAGAAGTTAGTTGACAAGCTCGCCATCTCATAAATAATATGCATGATATTCGGAGCAATTTATTTTCTGCAATTTATTGTGGATATTTCCTAAGAGATTTTTATATGCGGCTGGTTCTCCAAGGGAATAGACATTGTGCGCAAACCCTAAGGCAGCTGTACGGTGGAAGCTCCCTTCAATGTTTGTTAAAGTGTGAAAACCAGAAGGGCGCACGAAGACACATTGGAAGCACTACGTTAGCAACTAGCATGAAGATGTGGAATTACCAAGCTCACATCGCTACCCTGAAGTTCCCTTCATCACTGCAGAATGGCTTAATGACACTTAGTAGCCTTATAATAAGAAATAAACGCGCGTTTTTACAACCGGCTTTTATATAACAAAGTGCATTAGTGCGGAAGTCACGGCAGCATTGCTCCTCAGTGGCATGTTATATCCCTCCGTTTCCTCCATTTATGACCCTCGGTATGCTCTCTCGGTGCGAGAGCCTAACCAACGGAATTTTTTCCAGTAATAAACACTGGCTGTAATAACAGCGTGTTGTTATTTTCTGCTATACGACCGCTACGCGGCATCAAGCTAACCAAGAAAACTACATTACAGGAAATTAGAACTTTAGCTTTTTCTTTGGTCTGGCCCGACAAGCCAGATTGGCCTCTGCTGCTATAAATATGCTTCTCAGTAATATTAGAGATGCTGCACTAGACTGCAAACCCTGTATGCAAACTGTACCGATGTAGAATTTCGTGCTGTGTCCCAAGTACATGCAGGGGCTAAACGTTGGCCCGCATTGAGCCAGAAGCCATGCAGCACGTAATTAACAAATAAATTCCGGTGATATGGCGATAGAGGATTCTGCAGAAAGCGAGTGCTGCAAAGAACCTAAAAGCTAGCGCAGTGTGCTCGCTCATTTTACCTGACTTTAATTATTAAAATATTCCATGACAATTCACTTACTTCTCCGTGTTTTCCGGATCTCTAGACACAGGATATAAACAATTTTCAGGAGAGAAGCGATCATCATTGCGCGAAAGCTTCCGAGAAATGTTCGAGAATACTTTCCTTACACAGCTATAGGAACTTTACCCAACAGATAAACATGGCATAGTGTTTTGCAAGTATCCATTATTTCTCTGCATCATTCCGTGTTATTTATTCAGCAGGGCTGCGCTGTTAGCCACAGCACAGCTCAGATTGGTATGATTACAAACCTCTGCTCTCAGCTACAGACTCTCAAATTCTGCTGGGGCGAATCTGGCACCTGTGTCTGCGGTCACACCGACAGGGAGCAGAATTATTTCCCATAGTGGCACTCGCTCCTAATATGCTGGGACGGGCATTGTTGACATATGTTAATGAAAGCAACACGTCATCGCGGCCTCCATTTCTCAAAAAAGTAGCTTTTGCATGCCAACAGCTGTTCTATAGGAGAAATATTTGCGCCAACGCTATAAATCAGATCAGGGTTTGGAATAGCGGGTACTGATGCCAGTATCTAAAATGTATTTAAAAAATAGAAAAACACAATATGGCACTTGGACGTACTGACGTGTTCCGTTTCGAACCTCCTCGCTGATAATTTTTGTCAATTTTTTTTTATTTATCGCAACTCAGATTAGCAATACCACCAGCCCGACTTACTGTTCCACTACAAAATTGGTCATGAATAAAATTTTGCTTTCTTTTTCTCAAGGATAAACATTCATCAGGTTCACCTTGCTAGAGACAACGCAATAAAAAATCCAATCGGACAATTTGCTATGTATATTGAAAGAAAGAAAATTCACCGACGATTACGATACTCCCTAATGCGAAGCCTGAGCGCCGCTCTATACGTGTTTTCATTTCGCGATATATCGGCTGACGCGGACAATCTGTCTCATGTGGCACGTTGCCAACATAGCGAAGTGTGGCACGACTGCCTCGCTAATCGGGATATCGTGAGAGACAGTGCGTGGGTGACGCGTGGGCACGATTTACAGCAGCCGCCGTAGACAGACCACCGCTCGTAGCGCTTTGTTGCCTTATGTCTGAGGCGCGCTACACTGGCACCATCTCGCAGCCCGTGTTGCCCGGCACTAGGCTCTGACGCCATGCCTTCCCGCCTCATGGCTCCGCTTCACTCTTTCCTCGTCGCGCTCTCCGCTATCGCTATCTTTCATCTCCCGCTCCGCGTTCCCACATACATCCTTCGCTCTGTTCATTCGCTCGGTTACGAGGGGCGCCGCCGATGACACCTACGATCGTCGCGGGAACGGGTGCCTGTTTCATATGCACGCGGCGGCTGAGCGGCCCCGCGGCACGCAGACGCAGCTTCGGTTCACATGCTACGTTTTGGCGCGACGTGCGCCGCTGTGATACACAGTGTTGCTTGCGGAAAGTGTCCGTGAGCCGCGGGTTTCAGCAATCTTGAAGAGCTGCACTTCGCTCCACATTCACATGTGTTGGCGCGCTTGAGCTGCGCGTTTCATCGGTGTATTAAGTTGCTGCTCCACTTTCGCGCTTGATAACCTTGTAGAAAATAAAAATAGTTTGTGTCGAACTGCTAATATAACTTTCTTATTCAGATTGATGTCTCTTTCATCTCTCTATAGGCGACAGCTTAAACGTCTTGCGAAGTACACGCACACAGAGTTAGCCATACGGAAGCAAAGGAATGGGTTGGTTCGTATTTCCGCGATTTAGGCTTGAAGCACGTACACGTCTGCCAACAGATCTTGTTTTCGAATGCCGCAAGGCGCTCGGGCGCCGTCTTGGCTACCCGGATGAAAAAGGCATATGAACAGGCTTTCAAAGAAGCTCGCGTGCCTTTTTGCTTCTAGACAATCGAGTTTGGTGGCGGCACTTGTAGAGCTCGGGGTACGTGACCGCCTAACTAAAGAAACAAGACCAAGGCAAAACTCCACCGGCTAGTCCCTCAGGACCTCAATACAAGTTCATTGTCTGTCTGTCTGCGTTGCGAAGGAAAATTATGGAATGCCGTTTCGTCCCTTCTGTCCAGACCCATATGGGGTCGCCATCGGGGGGAAAAAAGGCTAAAAGAAGAAAACAGCACGTGCGGAAAATTTCGCTTCTTAGAATAGAGCTCGAAAACGGCACAAGGAAATAAGCGGCACTTCTGAAGCTGCCCGCGCTTCGGCTATGCCCGTGTGCCGTGATCATAACGCCACTACTCACGGGCGCTACGCCATTGGTTGCCGCTATCGCCGCTCGCGAATTTTTCCAAATGTTGCGATCGTGATCGCAGCTGCTACTCGGAAAGCTGGTTTTTGGAAAGGAGGCTTGCTCACGTGACTGTCACTGCGCGGATTGTGGCAGTGTCACATACAGTATCGCTTGCATGTGAAACAAATTGAGGAGCTGCGCTCTCAATTACGCGGTTCCGCAGCTGTGCGAACATTGCTTATGGATCAGCTCAGGCTCTCATTTGTTACCGTATTTCAAGCAATGCATCTCTCACCTTAGCAATCCCCCATGCTAAATCATAGAAATCCTTGTTGATGAAGTTGTAGAGCTTTGCGTGGGGTTCGAGAAGGTTCCTTGTTTTCAGGAAAAAGTAAATGAATTCGCTCTGTTCCAGTGCAATGTTGCTCCTGCGCCGTTCGATAGATGCATGGACAGGTGGCAGCTTGCGTAGCTGGAAAGAACGAGTCGCATAAGAATCAAGTGAACGTGCTACTGGCGTCAGCTATGCGTCCTGAGATTACTAAGAAGAACGCAAAATTGCAGAACGGAAATAAAACTGCTTGAGTATTTTGAGTTCTTGTCACTCACAGTTTGTAATTTCTCGCTTTGGCCTGTTTCATATTTGATTGTTTTATGTGGAAGCTACCCCCTCTGTGGTCGTACATGTATGTGTTCTTTATTGCTACAATCGGCATTCTGTAAACAAGCCTACTTGCATCTCTACATTTATCCGCTTAGATGTTGCGCTCTGTATGAAGTGGCAAAGTTCCCCTCGAGGTGTAATTACATCCTCGTTGTCTGATATTACTCACATGATTGTTGCAGAATAAATACAAATTACTTCCATGAGGTATTTTACTGGTCCTTATGTATTCTCAGCGGCGATCCTCGTGTGGTCCACGTACAGGTACTTCGAAAGACTACATGAACGCATGCTTGACTAACATTCCCTTACACTCCACCGTAACAAAGCACGAGGACAGTTGTGCCGCTTTGGGCGTATAATTTCATTTAGAATTGATTGCGTAAGCCATCGACAGAATGTCTCCTCAATTGAGGAGTTGCAGTGTGCATTATGCTGCAAACAAGTGGAAAGAGCCATCAGAATACCGGCGATAATCAGATCACAGTCGCGCAAATAACACCACGGACAAAAATAATATCTTTGCAAATAAAAGCACGGAACATAACTATATGCCTCTGAAAGGCTGGACGACCATGTTTGAGATCAATTTCATCACTTTCATTTCATTCTATTATTCTCAGGGCCGATCGCGTGATATGCACAGAGTGGGTTTAGAAATTAGAAATAACCGTATTGTAATAAATGGTAATTTATTAGACATTATTGGCAGCTGCTGTTTTCAAGCAGAAGACAGAAGCGGCGAAATGGTTCGAGCCCCATACGGTCTTCGGAATAAATGTGTTTTGATGTAGCTGTCTTTAGAGTTTATCCAGTTAGTGCATGATTTTAATGTGAAGTCCAGCAAAAAGCACAACGTACACAAGCCAGAAGATGATGGCAGGATGCTGAAACTGAAAACTGAAATTGCATTGTTCAAAATTAGAAATATACGACCTATACGTGAGTACAAAAATGCTATAAAGCCACAAACAGAAGATGCACACCTAGGGAAGAAACCTCATCTAGGAAAAAATTCCGGCAGAACACATCTAACGATGGTGGTTGATCATAACGTGATTTGCATTCAAGCAATCTCACGACACACAATATTGCTGATGACACGCTTATTAAAATCTGTAGTAGTCATTTTGAGACATCCGTCGCTTCGTATTGGCGCCTGCAGTTTTCTAACGTATCGGCCCACGTTGCTGTGGTATTCACTTGCCAAGGTCGGCCATTGGCATTTAGGACGACTATATGGCCACAACGCGGCGATGATAATCGGATGACGGCGAAGGAATAACGTCGGTGGAAGGACGAAGGGAGTAGGATCCCAGCGTGACGACAATGAGATAATTAAGAAATGACGACGGTATATATAATGACAACGCCATGAGGGCAATGGGAAGACTACGATGGCGTGACACCGAAAACACGATGACGACTGCGTGACGACAACGCATTGGCGAAGACGGCATGACAACGGTGGCCTGACATCGACAGTGTCGCCACGACAGCGTGAGGAGACGGCATGATGAGAGCCGGATGACGAAGTTTGAATGATAACAATGCAACAACTGTGACGTCATCACAACCACAAACACATACCTAGTGACAAAAGCAAACGATGATGACACGAAGATAGTGAGATGACGAATCTATAACCATTACAATAGAATGGCCACGACGGTATCACGAATATGATATGACGACGAATGCATGAAGACTGCGTGACGACGATTCCGTGATGGCTGTGGCATGATAAGAGACGGATGACGAGGCTGGAGTGACGACGAGGCAACGACCATGACGGCATCACAACCGCAAGCAAATACCTAATAGAATAATAGATGGAATTAAGTTTAAAAATGTTCTTTCTGAACCTATTTGTGTGGCTGATATAGATGTATGTCATCGTGAGCGAAGGAGAGATTCTGGTTGTCTGAAAGTAGTTCCCTTCCGCTCTCGTGCAAAACGGGACGTCGTAATTGAAAAAAAAAGACAAAAAAAAAAAACGTGAAAGCGCGCCCGTACGTCTCCCTTGGGCTTCTCCGATCGATCACCCGTGTTTCTAAGCACGCAGCTTTGTCCCGCGTAAACAATGCTTCTTGGGCTCGAGAAAGCGAACTCTGCTAATATGCATGGAGAAAAGAAGGCAGAATATTTAATAATAATAATAATAATAATAATAATAATAATAATAATAATAATAATAATAATAATAATAATAATAATAATAATAATAATATATTATCGCCATTATTTGTGTTCTATAAAAATACCCGACAAGGCAGACCTGCAGTAAAAGCTGTCATGAATGACAGCTTCACAGAGCCGTTGGCCCCCCATACATGCAGCAGCTACACAACGACGAAAAAAGGCACATAATACATGGTCACGTTTGAAATTACACTTCCCGAGCGTACGATGTAACGTACACGAGTTGTGATGAAATAAGGCAAGATGCCATTAAAATTTACAAGTTCACTCATGCAATAAAACAGTACAATCAACGATGGAGGAGTTGGAAAAGAAACAAAATAAATTCAGTTTCACTTATCCACAAGCGACAAGAATACTACATATACAATGATGGTAAAGAGAAGCAAAACAGATAAAGCACACATTGCGAATTTAAAGATGGGAAGACGGAACCATTCCCTCACCATGTGCACTGTTAGGGATAACGGGATAGAGAAAAATTGGTTTGTCGAAACTAAAGTTAAGAAAGTTAATAATGTAATGCGGTTTATTGAGAACTCAGAAATACGACCGTCTCAGTCGAGCGTCAGACACCGAGAGCGCGAGCCGCTCTTCGTCGGCGGGCCGATAATGATAGTGCGTCCGTAGGGCGCGCCAGTCTTCTTCGCTACGATAAAGTTAACGGCCTAGAATTTTTGTAAGTACTGTTGAAGTTCTTCGAAGGTTATATATTCAAGTTTAACGTGTTCATTATTAAATCTATTAAGTAACCTGGGTAATTTGTTCAGTAGTGTCTGTAGACCTTAAGTTGTTTTATATGTTATCACTTTTGAGGGGGCGTGGAACCGGCGGTATGGCGGGAGCGCTGACCAGCTTGCTACTGCTTACGCAGGCTATTTGGGCGGATGGTTCCTCGGCAACGATGTGTTCAGCATCAATTTCCGGCGACAGTATGCACCCGAGGATCTTGGTGGGTGTTTCTTCAGCACAGCCTACAGCATCCATTACCGTTGACGTGTGCCCGGTGCGCCGTGCGAGCGAGGCAGTGCCTGGTCTTTTTCCGGAGACATTTCAAGTATGCTCCCCCACGACGGAATTTGACGTTTTCCTCAACTCAAGTGGACAACGATGTCCGCCTGATAACAATGACTGTCGCCTACCATGGGTACAAATGGACTGCAACGAAAGTCCAATGATGGGGCGTGGAACCGGCGGTATGGCGGGAGCGCTGACCAGCTTTCTACTAGAGATGGGTCGCTCAGGAGCGAGCCGGATCTTTTGAGCCGCTCTTTTTAAAGAGCGAGTGAGCCGTGGTTCAGTAAAAGTGAGCGGCGGTTCTTTTTGAGAAAGGGAGCCGGTTCTCTCTCCGAAAGAACCGCCGCTCACTTGAACCACGACTCACAACTCACTCGTTCTTCAAAAAGAACGGCTCAAAAGCAGCCGAAGGCGAGGGGGTGGAGGCGACTCTTGCGAGGAAGGGCGGGAGGGCAGTTGCTTTCTCGCTTTCTCGAACCGCTAATAGATGTCGTGGAAATCGCACCCAGCAGAAGAGACGGAACGGTTCGCCATGGCTCGAGAGACAGCCGGCTTCCTCTCTCCGAAAGAACCGCCGCTCACTTACTGAACCCCCGCTCCCTCGCTCTTCAAAAGAGCGGCTCAAAAGATCCGGCTCGCTCCTGAGCGAGTTCCGCTCAGGAGCGAGCCGGATCCGCTCAGGAGCGAGCCGGATCGAAAGGAGCGAGAACCACCGCTCCTTCCAAGCGAGTTCCGCTCAGGAGCGAGCGGTGGTTCACTAAGTGAGTGGTGGTTCTTTCGGAGAAAGAAAGCCTGCTCTCTCTCTTTCTGCGAGCCGTGAGGAACCGTTCCTCGAGAGCGCTCAGGAGCGAGCGGATCTTTTGAGCCGCTCTTTTGAAGAGCGGGGGAGCGGTGGTTCAGTAAGTGAGGAGGCGGTTCTTCGGAGAGAGGAAGCCGGTTCTACCTCGTTCACTGGGCCGTGCCGGACCATGCCGTGAGAGCCTTGTCTTCTGCTGGGTTTCGAGATTTAGTTTTCTAACCGACGAGTGGTGGCTGGCGTGGGCAGACTCGCGCTACTCGTACTCGCTCGCAGTGTGGTGTGTGCAGCAGTCGCTTTGTTTTTTTTTTTTGTGCGTCCCGATGCCACCGAAGGGAGATGTAATTAAGCCTTAATTGAGAAAGGATGGCACCGTTCGTTGCTTGCTGCTGTTCGAACGATGTCTCACGACTTTCACCGATCGCACATCGTGCGCTGGTGCAACAACACTTCGAAGATGGTCTTCCGTGTCTTTAAAGAGAACAAACAGGTGAACGTACAGTTTACGTCCTGGTCTTCATTTGTGCTAATTAGCGTAGTCATCCACTTCGTTGCATTTTCTGAGAGTGTATCACTAGCACGTCAATAAAACGAGGCGAATGATCTGTTGTGTTGTAGTAGAGATTCACCTCTTTTTCTTTTTTTTTCCTGGCATATGATGGCATGATCGCCAGTATCGCGCGTACGCTCAAGATAAAAAAAAACGAAAGGTACGTGTGGTAGTCTTGTGCATCTTTAGCATGATTTTTGTATTGTACTTCAACAGATGATTTCGAGATTCATCTTGCATGGCGTTACAGCTCACTCATATTATAGTGAGCGTGCGTATGAGAATAAATGAATAAAGTTGAAAGATAATGTACAATAATATTGTGTTCTTATTTTGACCAAAGTTGATTTTAAAGTACCACCAAAACAGAAAAGCTCCTGTAATGACGATCAAGTAACTTTTTTTCTGAGAAAAGTACGTCGCATTCTGTCTAGCTGTTACAGTATTATAAGCATTTTATCCTCAATATGAGAAAAGAAAGTTTCATTACAACTAAAAATTCATGCTTTTGAAATATGTAAAAATAATCTCTAAAGATAGCGAAAATACCAATAACATGGTTATTAAAACGGCATATCGTCTGATCTTGCTGCGGTGACCTCTGGAGTGCCCCAGGGCTCAGTTTTGGGGCCTCTCTTATTTTTGTTATATATAAATGATATTACTAGAGGTATTACGTCGACTTTCAGGATGTTCGCCGATGACTGTGTGGTGTATAGTAGAGCACTGCACGGGCTCGGGCTTACCCGAAAGCCCGGGCCCGGCCCGGCCCGTGGGCCCGGCCGGGCCGGGTAGAGCAGTTTTTTCACGGGCTCGGGCCGGGCTCGGGCACAGCGTGTGCTTTCTGACCCGGGCCCGGGCCGGGCTAGGGTTTTTTGACGCGGGCCCGGGCCAGGCTCGGGCTTTCTGCGAGTTATTCTCGGACTTCTCAACTCTGAAAAACATGTATTTTTCGGTCTCGGGCCGGGTTCGGGCCGGTTCGAGCCGGGCTCGGGCCGGGCTCGGCTTAAGGTAAAGGGGTGGCGGGCCGGGCCGGGCGGGTAACGTAGATTATTTCCGGGCCCGGGCCGGGCCCGGGTCTCACCATAAATGTTTTGATCGGACTCGGGCGGGCCGCCCAATGTAAAAACGGGCCCGGGCCGGGCCCGGGCTGCAAAAATCGGCCCGTGCAGTGCTCTAGTGTATAGGGTTATTGATAGCGATTCTGATTTTTCTTCTCTTCAGAGTGACTTGGATAGCGTTTCATCTTGGTGGGCCAAATGGAAAATGTCACTTAACGTTTCTAAGTGTTTAAACATCACCTTTACAAAGAAACATTCACATAAGTCATATGAGTACAAGTAAATGGCGTTACCCTACGCAGGGTTAGCGAATGCAAATATTTAGGTGTTTTGTTTACCTCAGATTTAAGATGAAACAGGCATGTACAGGAGATTAGAAGAAAGGCGGCACGTAAGCTGGGCTTCCCACGTCGAAATTTTGGCCAATTACCTAGTACACTGAAAGAACGACTATATTTGGCCACGTACGTACGGTATTTGAGTACGCGTGTGTTTGTTGGGACCCTTATACTGGTGAGTCAGTTAATTTAGATGCGGTTGTTTGCTCGAAGTGAGGAGTACAATCAGGACTCGATGGCAATTGAAGGCCGATGGGACGCTCACGAGAAGACTGCAAATGAAGCTGTGCAGGGTGATATGGGCTGAACAAGTTTTGAAGTGAGGGAAGCGCAGAGTAACATTGAACATGAACAGTGACTGAGGAATATGGAAGAAAGTAAATGGGTTCGAAGAGTGTTAAGATATTTGTACAGGAAGGACATTGATTCACACTGGAGAAAATGTACTAGGAAGCTTACCAGCAAGTACACGACTGGTGTAGTAAGTAACATGGCAAGAAAGAATGTCAAGCGCAAAGTCAGAGACGCTGAGACAATCTCATGGGTGGCGGCAATGGGAAAGAAACCTTCTACGAGTATCTAGTCAAAAGAAAAAATAAAATCAAGAAAGAAACAATTTACGATAACTACAAGGGACGCTCTTTACTTTCCGAAGTGAGATCACGATGCCTTAGAACGCGCAATTATAAAGCGAGGTACAATAAAGATAAGAAGCATGTGCTTGCGTTGGTAAAGCTAGGGAAACGATGGAGCATAATCTATTAGAATATGAAGATATCTGCCCAGTGGCCGATTTAGGCACCTCTGGCCTCCTTGAAGCCCTTGGGTTCAGCGATAGCAGGGGGAAAGTAAACGTGTGCACAGGAGATTAGTAAGAGGCACTTGGAAGGTTGGCGGAAGAAAAGTAGGGAAACGATGAACAACGTACCAGAACAAAGTCCCCAATGGTGGTTTAGAAAGGTTGGTGATGAAAATGCTTCGTTTTTTTAATGACAGGTAGGACATTAGGAAATATAACAGCAAGCTTGTTGGAGCAACCCACCACCCCGTTCCAAAGGGGACGCTCCTAGCATCCATTCATACATCCATCGATGGGCCCGAGCGCGGCCAGGCTTTTGTTATTCCTTCGGCGGAAGAAGCGGCAGGCGTTTCAAGCTGTTGTTTTCACCACGTGATGGGCCATCACACTCGGCTTCAATCGTGTTGCGCGATGCTCCCTCTCTTTTTGCTTCCTCCATGGTTGCAGCACATGCGCCGGCCACAGCTACGGTGGCTAGATGGGTAGGTGTGCCGACCGGCGCCTCTGGAGCGTAGTTCACCGCTTCTCCGCGTCATGACGCAAAATTGGCGCTGCGGTCAGTAGAACGGTTCCGCAACGCGCGTCGTCTGCTACAGGGGGCTGGCGGACTGGCGGCGAGCAAAAAATAAATAATAAATAAAGCCCGTATTGGAATATTTGTATGTCGTCTGTTCGTGTCAGTTTCAAAGGTGAAGAGCTCCGCATCTCTCGTACTCTTTGTAAGTTCCTAAGCGATGTGGAATGTTCCAGGTCGGAAAAATGACCGGCGAGATTAGCGGCGGCGTTGCTCCACCAATCAAGACCACCAAGGAGACCTACTGCTTCTCTCCGAACTGCAAGTCGGGCTCTAAATTTGTGACAAAGACAGCGGAATTGTTCCACTGTCTGACAGCGGAAATGTTCACCCCGAGCTGCTCAGTAGCTTGCTCAGTATCGGTACGGTGGCTATATAGAATGTATCGGCGACGTTAATGAGCAAGCGGTACACCGAAAAGCGTACGTCCATGAGCTCCTCGACGTTGGAAATTTTCAAGCCGCACATGAGGTGCTCAGCGCCTGCGACATCGAGCACCGCTGCGCTGCTACAGGGAAAATAAAAGTGATTCTAGGCTGATATTCTATATAGCAGGCTATGTAGCAAGGAAGTTCCTGCAAAGAACCAAGTGCTCCGATTGCTCAGGGACATTACTGAATTCAACAGAATGAGTAGGTCAGGGCTGTTACTCCCTTCTGAAGCACTAAAAAAACTGGTAGCATCGCTCGAAGACGCCTTCAAGCTGTGCTTCAGTTTAAATGAGTTACGAAGGAACAGTGTATCGCCGACTTAGCATCCTTTCTGCAGCTGAATCCCCTGAATTTGATCGGCTGTAAGCGGCACAAGAAAGAGCTCACAAACGATGTTGTGAAGTTCTATTCAATTATACGCCTGTACTTTCTTGTCAAGGGCAATAACATGGCGCGCGAAAGCAACTGGGAGAAGAAGAATCACCTGAAGTGGAGGCGTGTGCTGTGAATAATGTTATGATGTGGTGGACCAACGTTGCGGCCTTGCTGGCGCTAGGCTATTTATGTTGGTGCGTTTGCTGACTCAAGTTACGAGAGCGTTTCTTGTATTTTAAATATATTCACGAATTTAGCCCAAGACGTATTACTCTATTTTATTACAATGAAACAGTGAACCACCATATGCACTTACCAACACAATTCTTCTCACACCAATTTAGATAGCGTAACTGACGCAGCAATAAAACAATAGCTGGATTTCTCGAAATTGAAACATTAGAACTCGCTAAATATCATGTAAACACGGTTCCACATACCGTATAAAACAATTGAAGTATTGTTTTATGCATGGAAAAAATGCATTTACGTCTTTAATGCAATGGGCTGGAGCGCCGCGTTTATATCAGTAAATGTGACCGATTGCCAAGCTAGAAAATTTACTTCAGTATTTCGTTTTTTCTGACTAGACGGCAACAACAAGTTCCTCATTCTGGCTTGGCCTACACTGCTCAGAACGGTATTATAACGCGCACTTCAAAGATACAATCAGAGGCAAGCGATACTTTCCGACACGCAGCTCGTCAACACAGCGCAGCCGCCGTTGCGCGCCGCTGAACCGTTCTACTGTCCGCAGCGCCAATTTTGCGTCATGATGCGGAGAAGTGGTGAACTATGCTCGGTCGGCACACCTACCCATCTAGCCACCGTACCACAGCTGCGTGAGGCTCAGGGGCCGATGGGGCTCGTTCCCATCGGCCCCTGAGCCCCACGCAGCTGTGGCCGGCGCATGTGCTGCAGTCATGGAGGAAGCAAAAAGAGAGGCCAGATATTATCAGGCCATTGCGCCTGACAACATCTGGTCGCTCCGTTGGGCGGAGTGTCAGCACCTGAAGTATATTTCTGACACTGTGGGCCATATCAAAACACGCCAAGTGCCTCAGCGTGCTCATTTGCTCGCGAGGAGTTCATAACTCGAAGGACCGCTCAGCGGCGTTCAAGTGGACATTAATGATTCCACATTGACTACTTTAAGTGCTAAGCTGTGCTCAGATTTTTTATTAGCCTTTCCTACTATGGGGCTCTATAACGTAAAGCTATTCCAAACTGTTTTACAGCGAAGCTGCTAGCCGGTAGTTCGTCAGGATTTTTCGTTTCCACGTGCGCGACCTTTGCTGACAAAAAATTTGGGCCGATTCCGAAGATCGTGCAAAGAAGCGGGAAGTACAGTGTGCCGCTTCTCCAAGAGGCATCGCATAACTTCATCAGGTGACATTGTAGCGCCCAACTACGGGCCAAAGTGATTCGAACAAAAAGACGACGACACGCTCAGCACGTCGAGTGTGCACGAGCAGTAGAATTGGCGGTTGCAAGATCGAAGACCAGCAGCGCTTTGTCCCGCTCCCGCCTGATTGAGCGGACCCTGCTAAAAATGTCACAGTTTCGCCCTAAAGGCGAAGCAATGAATGCGATAGCAACACAGCAACGTCATACGAAGTAAGGTGAGCAGCTTTGGTAGCAATATGAATTGTAGTAAACATGAGCTGATTAAGTAAGCAGGTGTGCTGCGGCGTAAGTAGACCGACATGAAGAGACACTCGATGACCACGAGAAGGCGCGTGTGAAACGGTGGTGTTGATCAGAAGCGCTTCCCGTGGGCAGCGCGTGCGAAGGGACACACCTGTAGCGCTGCACTGCCGACCCGGGCAGCATTGCATGTGTAGCGTGCGTTGGAAAATGTGGCCCGACTATTACTAACTGATTGAGCAAGCGTGGTGTGAGCGCGCACAAACAAACATGAATATATCACACTGAATGGCTGCAGACAACGACTGTAAAAACGCTGGCAGCAAGCGCATACGCCGCAGCAACGGGTGAAGGTACGTGCGGTCTATCGCTTCAACGGAAACTGAGCGGCGAATGCACGGCGCCTAAAGGTCACAGCCGTGTGGAGATAAGCGACGGTGCTAGCGAGCGACGAGCGCGGTTGTTGGCAGAGTAGAAGTGTGACCCCCCCCCCCCCCCCCGCTCCCTCCGGCGCTGGCTTCCCGCTTCCTTGCTTGCGCGTGGGAGATTGAGTGCGTTCGCTCTCCGTGACAGCGCGCGTCCCCGCACGCTTCCGCTCGGGCATACGGCGCGCGGCGAAGATTTTATCTATAGGGAACCTCACGGCGATGGCGACGGCGACGCCGACGGCAGAAATCTGGTTGAAGTGTCCATATAATTGCTATTGCAATAAAATATAATTTGTGGGCACCAGGCACCTCTCTCACAAATTGATGACTCCCTACTTCGCGTCATCACTCTCAACTCCTGCCCTACACTTGCCTTCGCCGCTTCGCTAGGCCTACCGCCGCCAGGAACTCTAGCCCCGCTGTCTTCGCAGTCCGCCTTCTATCCAGTAAGTCATGGCCTCGGATTTATCCGATCAAATACCTTGATCAGTGCCTCCGCCCCTCGAGTCCAAGGTCTCCGCTCTGAAGCTTCCCGAGTTTTGATCGTCTGACTCGGAACTTTGGTTGATCACCATCGAATCCTTGTTATGTCGTCACCACCTCAGTTCGCAGTTTACCATGTTCGACCACGTCGTTGGAGCGCTTCCGCCTGTCGACCGCCCGTACGACCACCTTAAGGTGACGCTCATCCAGCGCACTACTGATACGGAGCAGCATAAATTACAGCAACTTCTTACATCGGATGCACTCGGCGACCGCAAACCTACTCACTTATTCTGCCACATGCAAGCCTTGGCTGGTGACCGGGCTCCTCAAACCGAGAACGCACTACTGCGGGGATTTTTCCTGCAGCGCCTTCAACCGCAGGTGCGCATGATCCTCGCCGAGTCTTCATCTTCGACACGGGATTCTCTTGCTCAGTTGGCCGACAAGATTATTGATGTCGCTTTTCCCTCCGTAGCCACAGTTCATCGCACTCCTGACCCGCCATCACACGGCGCAGCCGCTGGCGACAACTATGCGCGTCTCCTCTAACCTAACAAGGAGCTCAAACGGCAAATAGTGGCACTGGCAGCTGAGGTCGCTGCCGTCCGAACACGCCAGCCGCGTTCCGAACACGCCAGCCGCGTTCCGAACACGCCAGCCGCGTACCGTCCGAACACGTCTGCCCTAGCCCCAGTCACTCTGGACGCCGTTCTCCACCTCCCGTTACGCTTGCTGGTACCACCACCGGTCTCGCGCAAACCAGTGCCGCCAGCCCTGCTCCTACGTGGGAAATGGTCGGACCGAACACTGACAGCGACCGATGTTCCCGGCTCCAGATACAGTCGCCTCTTCCACGTCACCGACCGTGTCACCAAAGTCCGCTATCTCGTCGACACTGGCACCGCGAGATCTGCGTTCTTCTTCCTACGTTGGGTGAGCGACGTCATCCCCCTGACTCGCCTCCTCTCACCGTGGTTAACGGATCGACCATCCGGACCTACGGCCGAAAGTCGGTGACCTTCGACATCGGCCTCAGACGTGCCTTTCGCTAGGTCTTTGTAATCATGAACGTGCGCCAGCTGATCATCGAAGCCGACTTTCTCTGGCAATACAAGCTCGTCCTCGAAGTGCTACGGACTACGATACGAGCTTAGTCGTCCAAAGCGTTTTCTGTCCCGCCTCACCGCTCCGGCTTCTCCAGGCGCACCTGGCCGTTTGCCACCTTTGGTCAGCCGCCCTTTCCGAGTTTCCGCACGTCTTCCGACCACCCTCCTTTCAGTCCTTGGTCGCTCACAGCGTGACACATCATAGTGCCACAACTGTTCCTCCCGTGTTTGCTCGGGCTCGTCGCCTCGCGCCGGATCGTCTAGCTGCCGCCAAAAAAGGAGTTCGAACACATGCTTGACCTTGTATTCATTCTTCCCTCCTCCCACCCTCGGGCCTCGCCACTTCATATGGTGCCCAAGAAGACCGGTGACAGGCGCCCGTGCTTCGATTATCGTGCCCTTAACACGGTCACTGCCCAGGGCCAGTACCCAATTCCCCACATCCAGAATTTTGCGTCGGCACTGCACGGCTGTATCCGGTTCAGCAAGGTCGACCTGGTGAAAGCCTATCGCCACATTGCTGTAGAATCCTCTGATATTCTGAACCCTCAGATAAGACTGAAATTATAACACCCATGGGCCTGTTACAATATCTACGCATACATTTCGTACATCGTAATGCGGCCCATTCCTTTCAGCGTTTCGTTGACCAGGTATTATGTGGCTTGACGTGCTGCTTTGCCTATCTTGAAGACATCCTCGTCTTCAGCACCCCAGCCGATGTCCACCTGCTCCACCTACGTCACGTGCTCGCAAGACTCAGCAAGCAAGTTTGGTCTTGTCGTTAACGGTCCGAAGAGCGAGTTCAGTGTTACGCAGTTGGATTTCTTCGGCCATCGCGTCAAAGCGCACGGCATTCAACCACTCCCGACCAACATCACCCTCATCCGTGAGTTCGACCACCTCAGCCATTCACCACCACGCAAATGCATGAATTTCTTGACATCAACAACTATTACCGCCGCTTCATATCTGCCTGCGCCGATATATTGCAGCCTCTCCACGACCTTCTCTCGGGCCTGACGACACCGAATACTCCCGTGCTCTGGAACGAAACCGCTGACCGCGCGTTTAGAGACCTCAAAGAAGCCATTGCCGGCGTGACGCTCCTAGCTCAGCACAAATGCGACGCCCCAACATTCGTCATGGTTGACGCATCGGGCACCGCTGTCGGCGCAGTCTTGCAGCAGTTGGTTGCCGGCTCTTGGCAGCCCATCGCCAACTTTTCCAATAAGCTTGCACCTCCTGAGCGCCGCTACAGCACCTTCGGCCGAGAGCTGCTCGCCATCTATTTGGTTGTGGGGCACTTCCGACATTTTCTCGAGGGACGCTCCTTTCTTGTCCTTACTGACCATAAACCACTGACGTCCGCCTTAGCGTCTAGCAGCACCTCCTACGCTGCCCGCGAAATAAGGCCGCTCGCCTACATTTCTGAATACACCAGTGACATTCGTCACGTCAGCGGAAAATTCAGCGCCGTTGCCGACGCACTTTTTCGCGCCGCCATTCATCGACTTCACCGCCATGGCTGCCGCCCAGAGTGTGGACGGCGAGCTCCAGCTGATTCGCACATCTCCAAACACCTCTCTGGTGTTTGGAAGATGTCTAGCTCCATGACTGCGACGTGCCCCTAGTTTCTGATACGTCCTCCGGACGTCCTCTTCCCTACGTGCCTTGCCCATACTGCCCTCCATTTTTTGGCTGATCCTGTTATTCGCGCAATACAGCGACTCGTCTCTGCTTATTATATGTGGCGTGGTATCAACGTAGACGCTCGTCGCTGGCCACGCGCGTGCCTCAGCTGCCAGCAATCTAAAGTGCATCGCCACACTGTGGCTCCTCTTGGCACATTCCCGCCCCTGAATGTCCGCTTAAGCCATTTGCACGTCGATATTGTCGGCACCCTTCCTCCCTGCGGGAACCATCGCTACCTGTTAGCCTGTATTGACAGGTTCACCAGATGGCCAGAAGCGATGCCTCCAGCAGATGGTCTACTGGACATAACGACGGAGTCTATAGCTCGCTCGAGCACTCGTCACTCTCTGGATTAGCCGCTACGGGGTCCCTTCCACCTTTACATGGCCATCAATTCAACTCAACATTGTTCGCCAATCTGTCTCGACTCCTCGGAGTCAATCACATGAAGGCTATCTCTTATCACCCGATATCCTATGATAAGAAGCCAACAAACAATGACACCAAGGACAACATAAGGGAAATTACTTGTGCTTACTAATTGAATTAAAGAAAATGATAAATTAATGGAAAATGAAAACGGATGAAAAAGCAAGTGTCCGCAGGTGGGGAACGAACCCACGTCTTCGCATTACGCGTGCGATGCTTTCACCATTGAGCTACCGCGGAGCCATTTTTCCATCCACTTTCTGGGGTATTTATGTTTTACAACTAGAACTAACCCTGCGAGTGTTAGCGCCACCACTCACATACCTAGGGGCGGATGTGGAACATCCACTTTCCGATCTTATTAACCTTTGTCTGTCAACGAACTTTTCCCTCAACATTGCAGACTGCTAAAGTGTGCATTTTTCACAAAAAGGGAGATAAAAATAATTTAGCAAACTGCAGGCCCATATCAATTTTGCCAGTATTTTCTAAAATAATAGAAAAAATTCTTCATTCACAGTTAGCGGAATTCATTAACAAACATAACCTGTTATGTGACGCACAATACGGTTTTAGAAAAAATCGTTCTACTGAACTTGCGCTACTTGAGCAGAAAGAGTTTATTCTAAATAGCACAGAAAGTAAACAATTAGTGATTGGTGTTTTCTTGGATTTCAGCAAGGCTTTTGATTCTCTGAATAGAAATTTGCTTTTGCAAAAATTAGATTTATACGGTGTACGCGGTGTCGCCTAAGTTGGCGAGCATGGTCAGCACGGGCGATTGCATCACGGGCATAAGCGCTAGTTGAAGGTGTAGTGGACGGAAGCAGAGTATCTAGAGATAGCGTCGGTTCTCGGCCATACAAGAGGTAAAACGGGGAGAAGCCAGCAGTTTCAAGACGGGAAGAGTTGTACGCAAAGGTAATGTAAGGTAGAGCCAGGTCCCAGTCACGGTGGTCGGCTGAAACGTATTTAGATAGCATGTCTGTAAGGGTGCGGTTCAAACGTTCAGTCAGGCCGTTCGTTTGTGGGTGGTAGGAGGTGGTAATTTTATGCTGTATTGAGCAGGCACGCATGATGTCGTCAACGACATTGGACAAAAACGTACGGCCACGGTCGGTTAGCATTTGACGCGGAGCACCGTGCATCAAAATGATATCGTGTAGGAGGAAGTTCGCAACATCAGCAGTGCAACTGGTAGGAAGAGCGCGTGTTATGGCGTAGCGGGTCGCGTAGTCCGCAGCGACGGCAACCCACTTGTTTCCTGATGTAGATTCCGGAAATGGGCCGAGAAGGTCTAAGCCGACACGATGGAAGGGCTCGGCAGGGATGTCGAGCGGCTGCAGGTAACCAGCGGGGAGCTTGCAAGGCTTCTTGCGTCGTTGGCAAAGTTCACAAGCGGCGACGTAACGCCGTACGGAACGTGCAAGGCCCGGCCAGAAAAAACGGCGACGTACTCGGTCATAGGTTCGAGATACGCCAAGGTGTCCTGCCATTGGAGCGTCATGAAGCTCTTCTAGAACGGTTGAGCGAAGGTGTTTAGGTACGACAAGTAGGAACTCAGAGCCGTCCGGATGAAGGTTACGACGGTATAAAGTACCGTCGCGGAGGACGAAGAGGCGTAGAGTAGCATCGGCCGGAGCGTGTTCAAAACGGTCGATGAGTGCTCTGATGTAGGCATCACGACGTTGCTCGTCGGCGAAATTAAGGAGCTTGGATACTGAGAAAACGCAAGCAGCACTGTCAATATTGGAGGAGTCAGAGTCGTCAACAGGGTAACGCGACAAGCTGTCAGCGTCTTGGTGCAGGCGGCCAGACTTGTAGACCACGGAATAAGAAAACTCTTGTAGCCTCAAAGCCCATCGACCAAGCCGGCCTGTAGGATCTTTATTCGATGAGAGCCAGCAGAGGGCATGATGGTCACTGACTACGGAGAAAGGACGACCGTAAAGGTAAGGCCGGAACTTCGCAACTGCCCAGACTACAATATGTTTTGTTTACTATTTGATGTCAGTGCTTTGCAGCCCTTTTGTAGGTAGTGGGAGCTAGCCAAGCTGCTATTATGCAGCTTTTACTCCCGCCATTCTTCATGTATGATACATGAAAATAAAGATTCAATTCAATTCAATTAAATCCTTTCTGTCGCAGGCGTCACGAGCACGTGATCTTTTTGAGTGGTGGCAACTGGTCAATAAACCCACATATGCTACCTGAAGGCATCAATGTTCCCGGATTCGAGCCCTCGTTATTTAATGAACGAGAAGAAAGGGAACCGAGGGGCCCGATTTTTAATTATCATATCATAAGAAGCCAACAAACAATGACACCAAGCACAACATGGGGGAAATTACTTGTGCTTACTAATTGAATTAAAGAAAATGATAAATTAATGGAAAATGAAAACGGATTAAGAAACAACCCCACCTGCGGACAGTTGTTTTTTCATCCGTTTTCATTTTCCATTAATTTATCATTTTCTTTAATTCAATTAGGAAGCACAAGTAATTTCCCCTATGTGGTCCTTGGTGTCATTGTTTGTTGGCTTCTTATGATATGATAATTAAAAATCGGGCCCCTCGGTTCCCTTTCTTCCCGATATCCTATGGTATCATCGAACATTTTCACCACCAACTGAAGGCTTCGACTTTTCCTTCATCATGGATCGAACGCTTCCTGTCGTTATGGTTGGCATCCGCACCACTCTTCGCTTCATCGCACCGCTTGATCGCCTCATGATCATTTGACGACATCGTCATCGCAGACGTTTGATTCATCAGATTACGTCATTAAGCGATATCGTCACGTAATGATGCCGTTGAACGTAATGTAACGTTTGAAGTGATGATGTCATCACGCGACCTTCGGTGTGATCACGTCATCTTGTGACGCTTGACGTGATTAGGCAATCACGGTACGTCAACAGGGGCCGATCCCGGAGATAGTCAACAAAAGCAGGAAGTGCACAGTGTGCAGCTTCTCTATAAGATGCATCACATGACATCATAAGGTGACATCATCGCTCGACAATTACGTCATCGCGTGACGTCACATTTGACGTGATGACGTCACATTTGACGTGATGACTTCATTATGCGATATCGTGACAGGACGTTGCCGTTACCATGTAACGTTTGACGTGATGTCACGTTTGAGGTGATGACGTAATCACGTTTGGTCATCATGTCGAACGTGACGTCACCACTTTGTCAGATTGGTTTTATACAATCGGATGTTAACGCCGGATTTTTCGCTTCATGGGCCATATAATGATTTCATTTGAAGAGCACCCCCACAGCAGTTGTAGCGCCGGTTTTCCACACCTTCCCTGGACATCCACTTTTGCAGGGCCGGGATCTCCTTTTACAGGTGCTTACCCAGTACGGTCAATAATGTACAACAGAACACAGGCCCAAGGACTGATCATTGTGACAAGCCAGATGTGACGTCACAAACTGTTGCCGTGTTGTTATCAGCACTTACAAATTTACACACCCATGGCACCAACTTATGTTCAGCTAAGATAGCGTTTAATTTTATTAGCAGATTATTGTGATTTACGCTATGAAAAGCCTTCTTGAAATCTAAAAGAAAAAAACTTAGTGCCCTTCCATTCTGTGAAGAAGGACGACCGGCGAAGCTGTTATGTGTTCTTCTAAAATGACAAAATTACACACATATATGACTATATATATATGTAATAGTGGTGGCGTGGAGCAGAGGTAGAATGCCAGACCTCTAATCCGAAGGTCGTAGGTTCGAATCCACCTCCAGTCCACTACATCTTCAGGCTTGGAGTGGTGCTTGACACAGGCAAAAATTGCGGAGAGACAGTGGGGCTATACAGGTGCAACCAAATTAGAAAGGCCCACAAAGCTTCAACAAACGCAGTCCCTCGCCAGAACAGGAATTGGCCGCCCTGGTCCAGTATTCGGCCTCTACCTCTCTCATGTGCCCTGCAATTAACCCATGGCCCTCAGTCCTCAGCCACTGCGGAGCACTTCAACAAAGCGGCGGTCAGACCTGTGACGCGGCAGATGGTGCTAAGAATCTCGGGGTCCGGACAGGCCGCCACTGGAAACTGTACCTCGCAACGTTCAACACGCAAACGCTTCCGCATAAGGCTAGCTTAGCAGTGCTGTTTGAGTAATTATCAGGCATTGTGTGGGACATTATCGGCCTTAGTGAGGTTAGAAGAACTGGTCAAGCTTATACAGTGCTGACTAACGGCCTCATCCTCTCCTACAGAGGTCTTCCAGATAAGAGAGAATGCGGGGTAGGACTTCTAATCCATACGGATATAGCGGGAAACATTGATGAATTCTACAGCACTAATTAGGGGATAGCAGTCATCGTAATGTAGCTGAAGAGGAGTTAAACATTAAAGTTGGTACAAGCCTACGCCTATACCTCCAGTCACGATGATGAACTGGACCAGCTTTATGAACATGTTGAATTAGCGATGAGAAAGGCGCAAACTCAGTATACTGTAGTCATGGGCGACTCCAATGCAAAGTGGAGAAAAAGCAGGCTGGTGAGCAAGCAATTGGCAACTACGGCATCGATTCTAGGAACACAAGAGGAGAGATATTGGTAGAATTCGCGGAAAGGAATCGGCTCCGACTAATGAATACCTTGTTCAAGAAGCTTAACAACAAGAAATCGATCTGGAAAAGCCCCAATGGAGTAACAAGAAATGAAATAGATCTCATACTCTCTGCCGATCCAAGCATAATGCAGGATCCAGAAGTGTTAGGTACGATAAAGTGCAGTGACCATAAGTTAGTGAGGTCTAGGATTTGTCTCAATTTAAAGAGAGAAAGTAATATAGCTGAAGAAGAACGAGGCCAACCTAGACGCAGTGATGGTAAAAGCAGACAAATTCCGGCTGGTGCTGTCGAACAAATATGCAGCTTTAGAACAGAAAGATGAAGAAAATGTACAGGTAATGAATGAAACCGTAACTAGGCTGATCTCAGAAGCATCAATTGAAGTTGAACGTAAGGCACAAAGGCAACCAGTAGGTGAGCTCTCCCAAGTAACAAAGGACCTAATAAGGAAACGACACAGCAAGAAAGCGTCTAACTCAAGAGATCAGATAGAATTCGCTTAACTGTCAAAACTGTTTAACAAGAAGATATAGGGAAATTCGAAATTATAATGTAGGAAAGATTGACGAAGCCATAAAATATGGACAGATCGTGCATGACATCAGTCAGAAGAAAACGGCATAGGACATGGAAAAATGTATGGACTGACCGATCATCAGGGCAATATTATAAGCAATTTCGATGACATAAATAACCCAGCGGAAGAATTCTATACTGACCTGTACAGTGCCCATAGCAGCCAAGCTACTTTCATTCTAAGAAGTGATGACCAGGATACAGAGGCTCCTTCTATTACTAGTGATGAAGTCAGAAGGGCATTGCAAGACATGACCTGGGTAAAAGCTGCTGAGGAAGATGTAATAACAGTCGATTTAATAAAAGGCGGAGGAGATATCTTGCTTGAAAAGCTTGCGGCCCGTTATACGTATTGCCTCACTACTTCAAGTGTACCAGAGAAATGGAAGAATGCCAACATTATACTTATCCATAAGAAGGGAGACGTTAGAGAACTGAAAAATTATAGGCCCATTGGCTTACTTCACTTCACTTCACTTCACTTTATTACCTTAAAGGCCCCCAGGGTTGGGGGTATTACATAAGGGGTGGGCAACAAGTATAAAGTAAATAAATACACAAGGAAAGGATGGTTAAGTACATGTTTGCTCGCGGTTAAATATGGAAATTATACAGTTCAAAAATGCGGATGGGCAGATGATTGCGGCGATGTCGTGTGGAAGGCCGTTCCAGTCCGAGGCTGAGCGTGGGAAGAATGATGAGGCAAAAGTGGTAGTGTGCGCACGTGTCCTTAATTTTATTACAGGACTTTAATTTTTTACATTACCTTAATTTATATTTTAATTTATTAATTTAATTACAGTACCTTAATTTTATACAGTACTTTCAGTACTGTATAAAATATTCACCATGATAATTTTCAATAGAATCAGGGCAACTCTTGACTTCAGTCAACCAAGAGAACAGGCTGGCTTCCGGAAGGGATATTATACAATGAATCACATCCATGTCATCAATCAGGTAATCGAGAAATCTATGGAGTACAATAAACCTCTCTATATGGCTTTCGTAGATTATGAAAATGCATTTTATTCAGTAGAGATACCAGCAGTCATATATAGAGGCAATGCGTAATTAAGGATTACAGGAGGCATACTTGAAGATTGTGTCAAATATCTACAAAGATTCCACAGCTACATTGGTTCACCACAAGAAAAGTATGAAGTTACCTATCAAGAAAGGGGTGAGGCAAGGAGAGACAATCTCTCCAATGCTATTCGCTGCATGCTTAGAAGTATTCAAGCTCTTAGACTGGGAAGGCTTAGGAGTGAGGATCAATGGCGAATATATCAGCAACCTTCGGTTTGCAGATGACATTGTCCTATTCAGCAACAATGGGGACGAATTGCAACAAATAATTGAAAATAACTGAGAAAATGTAAGAGTGGGGTTGAATATTAATATGCAGAAGACAAAGATAATGTTCAATAGCCTGGCAAGGGAACAAGAATTGAGGATCGCCAGTGAGCCTCCATAGTGTGTAAAGGAGTACGTATATATATTCTACGTCAATTACTCATAGGGGCCCTGATCATGAGAAGGAAATTTACGGAAGAATAAAATTGGGTTGGAGTGCATACGGCAGGCATCACCAAATCCTGACTGGGAGCTTACCATTGTCGTTGAAAAGAAAAGTGTACAATCATTGCATTCTATCGGTGCTAACATAATGGGCAGAAACTTGCAGGTTAACAAGAAAGCTCGAGAACAAGTTAAGGATCGCATAAAGAGCGATCGAACGAAAATGTTAGGCCTAACGTTAAGAGACAGGAAGAGAGCGGTGTGGATCATAGAGCAAACGGTGATAGCCGATATTCTAGTTGACATTAACAGGAACAAATGGAGCTGGGCAGGCCATGTAATGCGTAGGATGTAGAAGCGTTGGACCATTAGAGTTACAGAATGGATACCAAGAGAAAGGAAGTGCGGACGAGGACGGCAGAAAACTAAATGGTGTGATGAAGGGCAGAAATTTGCAGGCGCAAGTTGGAATCAGCTAGCGCGAGCCAGGGGTAATTGGAGATCGTAGGGAGAGGCCTTCGTCCGGACATAAATATAGGCTGATGATGATGAGTTGAGAATGAGGATGTTTTAAGGTAGAGTCAAGGTGGCAATTAAAGCTATAAACCACCGCTTTAGCTATTCACCGCTTTGGTTATGGCCAAGCAGGTTGTTCCGTTTGTTCCCACTGAAACGCGAATTGCAGTCCTAACTACCGCTTCTACGCAAGAGGAAAATGCCAGATCGTTTCAAGTTGTATACAGAGTCCAGTGTGCGTCCAAGCGACAGCATTTGCTAGCTCGGCGTCGAGCTGCTTTCGATTAAAAAATACAAAACAAAAAGAGAAAGAAGGAGAGCGGGAGAGAAATAACATGTTTATTTTAGGAATCAAGCTTAGGAAAGGCATCCCTATGCTAAAATGCCTTGAGCTCGGGCCGCCTCTTGTAAAAAAATTCCGAGCTCTTCCACTACTGTGAAGATGGAAGCTTGCGAAGCTGTGACTATGGTGGGTCTCCTATAGTGAATATTCTTATGGTCAATTTATATATTATCATTATTGACTATATTGAGCGTCTTCGGCATGTTCGTCAAAGAGCAAGGACACCGGCGTCTTGTTTTCGCCCGGTGTGATGGACAAGTAGTGCGTTTGCTGCGCCAAGTCCGCCACATCATTATAGACTAGCATATGAGCCACAGCGTTCATAGCCACGGCACACTGCACGACACCGTCAGGATCCTGGCGTCAGGATCCTGGAAGATGTGGGTAACGAGCGTCCGTCCCATAGCGAGTCGTAAGGGCAACTGCTGATAACAGCGCAAGCGCGATCTCTACGTCACGAGAGAAAAGGGAACAACGATTGGTGGGACGTGCCGCCGCCGAGTATCGCGACACTTGTGAAAGAGGCATCGGCAATGGCGAGGTCTATAACAATGGGTCATCCATAATCCGCTTTGACGCCTATGCTAAGGCACAACTGGGGGAAACCGCCACATGGAGCCAAACCACCACGCACGTGGAGCCGAAAATTGTTGTTCTGTGCGTCGTTTCGTCGGCGGACGCGATCCGTCGGAACCTAGCCATATACATCTTCGCTGTAAAAAAATGACTCCGGTAAAGTGAGGCGAGAAATAAAATTATCTCAGAACGTAGCACAGTAAATGCCAAAAACGTCATGAGTAAATCGGAAAATAAATCCTTCGGCTCATTGTAACATTAGGTGGCATCCAAATCCCCGTCTGAGCGGCAGCTCTCTATAATTTTTTTATATATAGCATACCTTAATTAAACAAGCAGGCTAGGTGACTATTTGTCACTGCCCCGTTTCAAAGGGGATGCAATGAAATCATCATTATCATTACTTATACGCAGATCTTGAGGCCAGTGTTGAGCTGGTTGCATGCGGCCGAAGTAATTTTGGAGCCGGAAATACGCAGTCAGATTTGCACTCCATACATAAGACACGTACAGAACATCATAAAATCCTTTGGCCATGTTTTTGGCTACTTTTTGCTTATGAAAAATTTGGGTCTGGCTATTTTTAGGTTGCATTTTGAGATAATTTGGCTATTTTTGGATTGGGGCCATCTGTAAACCCTGGAAACGGGTGGCGAGTAGCAGCGAGGATCGTGCCCGAGAGGCCAGGCTGCCCGTAATGCGCAGGCTCAAGGAAAACGGGTGTTGCGAAGCTGAGAATGCCGCCAAGGGACGCATGTACGGCCAAGGGACGCACGCACGTAATTGGATGAGCAAAGGGGTGCGTATGCGAAATTTCCGAGGGACTTTCTGAACAGACAAACAAGCTGTTCACGAGGGCCATCATCCGGACCGCAGACGTGAGCGAGAGCGGCGGGCGGCACGAACCAGCGAGGAGGCGCCGAGGAGGCTGCCCGTGAGCGGCGGGCTTGAGCGGAAAGGCCCCCAGGTCGCGATGCGTTACCACGGAGGAACCATGGTTGGAAGGCTGATACTTACAGTGGTGCGGATGCGCGATACCGCCGGGACTTCGCTGACAAAACGTTTGGCTTCACTTGTCGTGTCTGACCAATTGTCGTTTGAGAACGACATATCGGTGATTGCGAACATTCGTCACATGACTAAACGCGACAGCGCTATTGCCGTGTTGGCGCTTGTAGTGATCATCGTGTAGTTCTTTTACAGTTCCGCTGGTAGCCCTCATTCAGAGATTATAATGGCTGGGATTATTGTCGTTGATTAGTGCCGTATGCGTTTCAATTTTTTGTGCAGGTAGTGTCCGCCTCTTCGAGTAGACCAGCTCATGAACTAGAACTAGAACACACACACACACACACACACACACACACACACACACACACACACATATATATATATATATATATATATATATATATATATTGTGGGCGTTTATTCCGCACGTCTTCTTGATCTGTATATTATCATCATCATTCTACGCTGCGCGAACCCCATCTTCAGTTCTGTAAGATCATCATCATCATCATCATCATCGGGTGTGTGTTTTTGCTGGTTTGCGCCCGAGTACTCGGGCCGAATAAACGTTGTGCTAACAGAGACGTCGTAAGTGGTGGAGGTAGCTCTTTCGATCCTCAGTCCTCTGCCCGCTCAGTCTACCCCCTGGAGCTACGTTCAGACCGCCGCTTGCGCGCACTGTCCGCTAGCATGTCTCAGGACGCACCACCCTCCACTTCTACCACTACCGTTCTGGCACCACCATCCACCCCTTATATCTTGAGCAACCACCAGCGTTGACCCCATCTCTTCGCTGGTTTTCGTGGGGAAGATGTGGAGGACTGGCTGGATGACTATGAGCGAGTAAGTTCCGCTAATCGTTGGGACGACCCCCACAAGCTCCGCCACGTCTCCTTCTACCTGACGGCTGTGGCGAAGACATGGTTCTTCAACCACGATATAGACTTTACTGACTGGGCTGCCTTCAAGCAGCAGCTCCGAAAAGTATTTCGTACACCGGCCGTTCGTTCTACCATCGCAAAGAAAGCCCTCAATACTCGCCAACAGTAGCCAGGCGAGTCTTACACATCGTATATCGAGGATGTTCTTGCGCTTTGCCGCCGTGTGAGTTCATCTATGTCAGAGTCAAAGTGCGCCACATTCCGAAAGGAATTAGATCAGTCGCCTTCAACGCCCTTGCCATCAAGAACTCCGCTACAATCGCCGACATCGTCACAACGTGTCAGCGCCTGGACAAACTTGAGTCTGTTAGCCTTCAGCCGGACGTTGGCGACTATTCTTCTACGGTGGACCCACATCTGCGTGTCATGATACGAGCTATGATACGCGAAGAATTACAATTTATGGGCTTGTCACCGTCGGTGTGACCCAGTGTGCCTTCTAGCACGGCCTTGCGTGACATCATCAGGGATGAACTGGCATCCTTGACTTGCTGCACGCGCGTGCAACCCTCCGTCTCTTGTCCCCTACTAACGTACGCAAAAGTTGCTGCCACGCCTCCAGGTAACGCAAACTCCACGGTGCCGCTACCCACGTTCGCGTCGGTTGCTGCCACGCCTCCAGTAAGCATCTCGTCGATACCGCCCGAGCTTTCATCGGCCCATTTGACTGCACTGCCTCCCGAAGCACCTAGCCCCCTATACTATCCGCGATGGCGTCCGTCACGTCCTACGTGCTATTACTGCGGCTATCGCGGCCATATTTCACGTTTCTGCCGCAAGCGCCAGCAGGACGAGCGTCGGGGATACAACTCCGAACGCAACTTTTCCAGTGGAGCCTCTTCTGAAAGCCGGCGTTTCTCTTCACCTCCACTCCGCTCTACTTCTCCGCCTGCATCGACTGAAGACCGAAGCATTTATCGTTCAGCGAGGCGCCGCCCCCTTTCGCTGTTCCGCCGCTCCACGTCACCACTACGGCCTGTCTCCCTCAACTCTAACATTCTTCCGGAAAACTATGCGATGCAGTTTTTGGAGGACGAACTGCATACGACATCAGGACTGAAATTCCTCCAGCGCGCCCGTCCACTATGCTCTGGGTGTTTGTCCAAGGAGTGCCCGTCGATGCTTTGGTGGACACAGGCGCGACAATTTCCGTTGTTCACGAAGATTTATGTTCCCGTCTCAGGAAAGTCACGATGCCGTACGATGGGTCCACGCTAGTTGCAGCCCAAGGGAACACTGTTCGACCTTCCGCTCGTTGTACTGCTCATGTCCTGATCGATGATATCCTGCACCATATACAATTAGCTGTGCTGTCCCCGTGCGCTCATCAACTTATTTTAGGGTGGGATTTTCTCTCTTCTGCTTCCGCGGCTATTTGTTGTGGCCAACGCGTCGTCCATCTTACGGACACCGACTACTTACTTGGGGAAGACAGGTACACGCCGTTGCGCCTGATCGCTGCGGAATATACCGAACTGCTTCCCGGCCGACAGCGAATTATTACCATTATGTCGACCGATATCGACCATGGTGACGTCTTGGTCTTGCCCTCTTCGCGTTGCCTTCGTAAAGGCATCGCTTTTGCACCAGGTGTAGTTTGATTTTACAATGGCTCGGCACTTGTCACCGCCACGAACGCGACATCGGAGAAAATTCTCCTTCCGCAAAACACCACAGTGGCTATCCCTTGGTCATCTCCGGTGGTTTTGGTTCGAAAAAAAAAGACGGTTCCGTGCGCTCTTGCGTCGATTACCGGGCCCTGAATAAGATCACTCGAAAGGACATATGCCCTATGCCTCGCATTGACGACGCCCTTGATTCACTACAAGGTGCAGAATACTTTTCAAGCCTCGATCTGCGTTCCGGCTATTGGCAAATTCCAATGCACGAAGACGATAAAAAAACAGCGTTTGCCACCCCAGATGGACTTTATGAATTCAACCTCATGCCTTTCGGGCTATGCAACACACCTGCGATATTTCAACGCATGACTGACAACGTGCTGCTTGGCCTGAAATGGAAAACTTGCCTCTGCTACCTGGATGACATTGTCGTCTTATCGTCAACATTTCCTCAGCACCTGCAACGCTTAGATGAAGTTCTGACGTGCCTTGCCTACGCCGGTCTTCAGCTCAACACGAAGAAATGCCGTTTCGCCAGCAGATCTATTAAGGCCCTGGGGCATGTCATGAGGAAGGAGGACATACGTCCTGACCCTGACAAGATTACTGCGGTCCTTCGCTTCCCCCGCCCAGAAAGGCCTAAAGACTTGCGAAGCTTCCTTGGCGTCGCTTTTTATTTCCGTCGCTTTATACGGAACTTTGCCTCCATCGCTGCGCCGCTACACAAGTTACTTGGTTTCAGTGTACCCTTTCTCTGGTTTCAAGAATGTGAAGCAGCCTTTGACATGCTGATGGGCGCCCTCACGTCTGAGCCTGTGCTTTGCAATTTTGATGAGACTGCACCGACTATCTTGCACACAGACGCTAGCGGCTACGGCATCGGTGCCCTTATTCTGCAATGCTACAAGTCTTCGCGCGAGAGAGTCTTCGCGCGAGAGAGTCCTTGCATACGCCAGCCGCGTACTGACCGATGCCGAGAAGAACTATACGATAACTGAGCAGGAGTGCCTGGCTGTTGTTTGGCCCGTACAGAAGTTTCGTCCCTATTTGCACGGGCGTCATTTTACAATTGTTACGGACCACCATGCATTATGCTGGCTCTCCAGTCTCAAGAACTTGACTGGACGCCTGGGTCGCAGGATTCTCCGCTTGCAAGAATACGACTTTGACATTATTCATAAGTCAGGCAAAAACACGGAGACGCTGACGCTCTTTCTCGTTGCCCGAGTCCTGCGCACCCACTCAAGACCTCGGCAACTGCGTCGCAAAGCAGCTCTCCGGATGTCACTTTTACGCCGGTTTCCTCTCTAGCCTCAATAGACCGCCTTTCTCCGGACGATGATCAAACATTTGCATCTCGCTAACGGGCTCACCCATATTGTCGGCGTATGATAGACCACCTCTCTGGCGCTTTTCGACCACCACTCGCCCAGTGTCGCCAGTGTGCTCGCGTAAACACAGCGGCCAGGCAACAAGACCGGAAGATCTTTTACGACACCTTCCATCGCATTGTCTCCTTCCGACCTGGTGACGAAATACTTCTATTGACACCCCTTCGCGCGCCTGGTTTGTGCGACAAGTTCCAGCCGCGATTCATCGGGCCCTACATAGTCCTGGAGCAGACATCGCCCGTCAATTATCGCGTGACTTGTTGTCGCCGCAACATACCGCCGTTGTCGCAGTAATGAGGTCGTTCATGCCTCTCGCACGAAACCGTTCACGCGGCGTTCTTCGTCACCTTGACCTGTGGCCAGGATGGCCGCTTCCACCTGCGGGGGAAATTAGTGTGGGCGTTTATTACGCACGTCTTCTTCATCTGTATATTATCATCATCATTCTACGTTGCTGGATCCTCATCTTCAGTTATGTGTGGTCATCATCATCGGGTGTGTGCTTTTGCTGGTTCGCTCCCGAGTACTCGGGCCGAATAAACGTCGTGCCAACAGAGACGTCATAATATTGTTACGCGTGAGGAAAACGAAGACTGGTGAACGTGCTTGCAGTCGCGGGTTGGAAAAGAGGAAGAGGACGATGCTGATTGCATCAACCAGCCAGCCGCTCTTGCGCTTACCTTCGCGACCTAAAATAAACGGTCCCCTTCATCTGTAAGGTTTACAAACGGTCTCCTTTGCGCGTAACAAAGTGGTGGAGGTGCTGGGTAAGCGCTCGCAACAACGGAACCATCACTGCTGCAGCTTCGTCGAAGCCGTCGTCCAATACCAGGAATCTGGGACATCGCCGAACAGCGCCTCTAGCGGCCGCCTCTGAAAACATGCGCATTTTCTATGGGAGAGCGCCGTTTTTCCCAAATAACTAATCATAGAAGCCATCTTTCAAAATATTACCGTGGAAATAGGCTCTAGGAGCTTAGCCCGACATCTCATGCAAGCGGTACCATTACTTACGACAGATAACCCGTTCCAAATTGCGGGCGAAGTTCGAAGTATGGGAGTCTATGGAAAAGGCCAAATTTTGGAGGCTTTTTTGGCCAGTAAAAAGCATTTTGCGATGAGCCTATTGCATCGATCGACGTATTATTGGGGATTTATCAACTTCAATGACTCGGCTTTCAGCTAGTTGCAGCAGCAACTCTTGAAATGGCAAAAAAGTCGTTCCAAAATCGCAGTTTTCATAACAAGGTCACAGAATTTATTGTGGTACGTATATAAACCTAGGTTTTGCCTCCGGTAGCACACAAACCGATAGCCGAGCGTTCTGCGCGACCACCGATTAGGATCGCTGATACCACGATTGGCAGTTCGCAGGTTCGAAGCCAGCGGCGCCGCTATTTTTTTTATCCTTTTGTCGCTGCTTAGTTTGGCCGTTTTCCGCCAGATGGCATATTCCAAAACGCAGGTCATTTAGTTGCGGTTCTTGTTTCGTTTCTTTCTACTGTACCAACGTCTTCCTAAAAAAATAGCTGGCTGGTTTCGTGAACATGTGAACGTGCTTCCAAACTTCTTTTGCACTTTTGGTGTGATGTATTTAAGACAATAAACCCAACTTTGTGTTTTCAAAGTTGATTTCTTTCTCAAGGCAAACATTTATGAAGACATTACTAAGAAATATTTTTGCCTATTCAGCTATGTCAAGGAAAAGCGTGTTTGTGCGACTTTTGTTCAGCCTGAAACGTACCACAAAAATAAATAGCTTCCCGTAAGGGCAATTAAAAGACGCAGAAGTAGAAAACTTGGCTGCAGCCCCAGATGTAGTATTCTTACAAAGGAATACAGAAGCTATTTGACTGAGCATATTTGCATTATATCAAAGCAGAATTTTTGCGTACCGGATCTTCGGTGCAAATGAAGGCTGTCCGAATTATTTCACAAGCTTTTTTGCTTAGTACAAACCAATACCTCGAAACATAAACATTCTATCCTCAATATGCAGCGCACGTGTCTTATCATTTGAACCATTCCCATATACCTTCACGAAATTCCCGAAATACTAAAGGTCTTCATATCCTTTTACCACGACGTACGCAGAGGAGTATTGGAAGTAATGCGAAAAGACACCGGGGCGTGTTAATGTAGTTTGTCGTGTAAAAATAGAGAACTATTCCAATCACAGACCACACCATTTTTGAGTTATGCCCACAAAGCGTTGCAAGAAGACATTTTTTTCGGCTAGAATCACCAAAGTTACTATGGCATTCTGCTGTTCTGTTCTTAACTAAATCTATTGCTGAATCAGATCGCAGCACCATGATATAATTACTGGTACAATTCTTCAGTAATTCTGTAAGAATTTTCTCCTACGCTAAATTTAACGTGTTTGGACGATTGAAGAAACATGAGAAAGGACCGTGAGGGTTAGCAGAAATGTTCCTTTATTAGAATCGTTTATGACCCCTATCAGTACGGTCGTTTTGTCAAGATCACGCCAGCGTGCACTGAGCATCATTTATCATTTTGTCTACTGCCTATAAATAAAATACAAAAGTGTCGTTCCTTGGGTGTGAGTAGCACAATGCCAGCTGAACCTTTCACATGGTCCTACTAAGCCAAACCTTCCCTTTTCTGCCATGGTGCCACAGGACATGTCAATTTCACACTTGATTTTCGCCCTTTCAGTTTCCTAGAAAGCATAGGGAGGTGCACAAGACGAACAGGCGAAATTTTGAAGTAGTCCTGAGATTTTAGTAAAATTTCGTAGGCAATGTTATTATCCTTTATTTTTTACATATTTATTACACCTGATTGGTGATAATAATGACGTGCTACATAATAGTTCAGTTCTTCTACTTAATAAGTCATGTCTGAGTCTGCTGTCCTCAAAATTAACCAGGTGTAAGCACTGCATGACGTTGGGTGGAAGGCCATTCATTAAAAAAATTGTGTGCAGAATAAAGAAAATGCATGTGTTCAATCGCACAGTCGCCGCCAAAAGTTTACGCGGCCGAGGTTCTGCGAATAAGTTTATTTTCAACGCAGCTACCCCGCAGCCAGTAAAACTATGCAAAACTTTTGTTTTGTTTACTCTAGACCAGTATACGCTGTAAATCCGAATACTACGATGCGTGACTAAGGCGTAGAAATATAAATATTTTTTCACCTTCCGGGGTACGAAAGCTTGTGACGCTGACTATACGTTCTGAAGGCGAGGTTGCTTTTTAGCTTATTTGTGATGACAAGCGCCGAGCTCTTGGTGATGGGATATTGGAGCGTAGAATTGTAGAACTTGTGCAAGCTCAGGCGCCGTCACGACGCAAACCTAGCGATAGAAGCTCAGAAGGAGGAATAAACATTTATTGTAGAGCCAGCACTTTATGATGGCCGGGCCTAAGCCTCCCATGAGGGGACGTCGAGGGCTTGCCTCGCCGCCGCCTCACGGGCGTGCTGGGTCGCCCAGGTTTGGTCGTCGAGGGCGGAGCTCCGCAGAGCCTCACGCAACCTCGACGAGGGGGTCGTGGTGTTAATGTGTGTGTACAGTGCTGGACACTCCCACAGCACATGCGCAAGCATAGCCGGGTGAGCGCCACAGCACCGGCAGTTGGGTGTACTGTAGACTTCAGGGAATATAAGGTGGAGGCGGGCGAGTGAAGGGTACGTATTTGTTTGGAGCAGACGCAGGGTGGTAGCCTGCGCCCAGCTGAATTTGGGGTGAGGTGGGGGGAAAGATCGGCACCGCATGCGTTTTGTTTATTAACACTGATGATAGATGAATAGTCAGAGTAAATGAATGTTACTGTCTAATTCTGGACAGACTCGAGTGTAATGCATACGTTCTAGATCACTGTAGGTTCCATACTAATTCCATACTACGCATTCCTATTCGAATTTTGGCCTGTCTTAAGCCTACCGAGTCTTAAGTAATCAAAATAGGTAGGAAATTGCTTCTTGGGATGTAGCCGAGGCCATGGTAGATGTGATTAGTAATGTGCTATATGTGAGTAGGCTGACTGGGATTATTACATGAAGTGCGCCAACGTACCTACGTAAAGCCATGGTGGAAATTATGGAGCCCTTTATTGTAAATATATTGAAGTCGTCTGAGAGTGTCTCTGGTAAAAAGTTATAAGTTTATTAATATGAGGACTGATTAGCCTTCTGTTAAGCTGTTAGGAAAAATGCCATCTATTGTGGTTAAAATTATAACGTTATCAGCGCTTCCAAAAGAAAGTGACTGTACAAGTCCATTTTTCTCGGGCGTTCATGTCACCTAGGTACCACCGCCTGACCCAAGACCTTTATGTTTTAAAATCTGCCCCGATGACGTAAGTTACGTTGCGGAAAAAAATAAATACCCTTTCTAAAGAATGAACCATAACAGCTTCCCGACAAAGCGCAGTACGTTGCCACAAGTCGTCATTTGTGATAACGATAAGAGCGACAGCCCATCGTTAAAAATGACTTGTCACTCCCCGGTTTTTCTTTTTTGCTCAAGGACGCAACTTACCCGCACAAGGGTAATCCCTCACTTCGCATGATGCTTGCGACCTTTCTGGTTCTGGACAAGCGCTATATTTGTGTATATTTCAGGCGCTTGGCATCGAAAGGCTTAAACCTTTAAACAGCGAAAGGCTGTCACAGTCGCTTCGGTAGCTGCACGGAAAGCGCGGACAATCAGTCTACTTTCAGCACACGCGCTCTCAACCAAGACATATTTGCGAGAAAGGGGCTCCTATATTACCCATAGCGAGAAATGTATCCACAAATTACACCTCATTATCCCGATGTGTTTATGAGCCGCACTCTGCGGCCTGTATTCCGTGTTATGACAAAAAATATAGTTTGTGCAGTGTCAGTAGCCTAAACATAAAACAGGAAATTGAAGTCATCACATCAACTATCATATATCATAAATTGAAAGAAATAAAACTGAAACTGTACTTCATAATACTCGCACTGCAAACTTTTATGCATGTGATTCATTTCAATTTCCTATCTGTTCCAGGGTAGAAATATGCTGTTCAGTTGGTAAACACAGATTATTTTGCAAAATTTGCTAAGAATTTTTGCATCCAACATATGTTCCTATTGGTCATGCGCATTTCTATCTATCAAATATATGGTCGAAACATCACAAAGTCGAATTGTGAATCATTTAAAACTTAAACTAGCTTCTCCACATAGGGGAAATGCCGTAGGAATTTGAGAATGTAATAAATACACAATCATTTGGTTGCATAAACTTCCTGGCTATAGGCATGTAATGAAAAGCTCAAATGTATTACACGGCTTTGTCTTTTCGCAGCAATTTCATTCACTGCATTTATAAAGCAATGTACGTTTTTTTTATTTTAGCGCGTGAGTCCAAAAACACATAGCAACTTATTTACCAAAGCGATATAAGTTTCAAAAGCTTGTTAATTAGGTTGTCATTTGAGCAAATAAAATGAGAGACTTTCATGCACACACAAAATAAGCGGCTAAGAGGAACAACTCACTAGTTATTTCAGAAGAATAACTGAGTTTAGCTACGTAGTGTTAAACTATGTAGCTTTAAATAATGCGCATATTTTATACATCGCCGGATAGGGGTCATTGGAGATCGCTGGGCGAGGCCTTCGTCCTGCCATGGACATAAATATAGTCTGATGATGATGATGAAACATTGCCGGAGGTGACCACCTCTCATCCAAGAAACATTTTTTACAGTTTAATAATTTATTTATTTGCGCCGTCAGCACTCGAAGGCATTACGGAAGGAAGTGGGTTGAGCAGGCTAAACAAATAATGCAATGATTAAAAAGTAAGTTTCTAATCATATATTTTAGCTGGTGCTACATGGAAAAAAGTTCAGTGCGCACGACGAAGGCAGCTTTAGAATTATACCATATTACCTGACCTTACAAAGAATTTAAAAGGAACACAGTACGTAATTAACAAATTCAGATTACACAACGTACGGTAGTTGATGTTGCATGAAACTTGCGTTTGTTTGTACTCTTTATGATTTCTTTGGGGAGGCGATACCATTCAAGGGCTGTGCGAGGCCAGAAAGAGCCGAAGGAAGTTAATGTGACTAAATCTGATACGTATTTTGTACAGCTGATCAATACGATGCCATATATATGGTGACGGAGATACAGTCGTACGCGGATATATCAAGCCAACTTATAACGAATTATTCTGTATATCGAACAGCTGTAAAATCCCCTTGAAAATTCCATGCAAATGTATCGGGCTGGTGCACGCGTATAAAGAACGCTCGTTCACCAGCACATTCGATACATCGAACGCGGCGCCACGCAGAAGACCTCATAGTGCACTCCTTTGTACACTTTGAGGTATTCTGGCACCTGGAGTTGGAGAAGAGATAGTGCAGTCAGTTGAGCCCCGTAAGGCTGTTCAGCTAGCCCTCATGCTACCTCGGACGTCAACATTCCTTCTATCCGATTTTGGAGGCGTCGTAGTGTGGGTTGAGTGCCTATTCACGAGTTTATTTTCCGCAAGCGATGGCCGCTACAAGTGTAAAGAAAGAAACAGCTTGGACTTTTCAATGAAGTTGAAAGTGAACCAGCATTCTTTTTTTCGGGTAAATAAAGTGTGCTTGCTTTTTTCCCCCATGTTGCGTGCAGTAAGTTAGCGGCTCTCAGATGCACTAACCGGTAAGCCACCGCTTACCTGAAGGCCTATTATTTTATATACCGAATTACCTATATAACGAACTTCTTGTGATCCCCTTCAGATTCGATATATCCGGGTTCGACTGTATCAGTTTACGGGTTACAAATTCAACTTTAGCTTTATTTGGGGCTAGAGTAGCTATTCGATCATAAGTTGAACATATAAAACGAGTGGAGTAAATTTGAGTTCTAATGAGGTAATAAATACAATGGAATTTCACACATTGTATGTATACTCAAATTTTGTTCCTATTAGTGTTTTCTATAGTAACATGAGAGAGGATGGTGGCATTATAAGTGTATAGGAGCCAATAACCCAACGTTCGATCCGCAGTGTTAATAATGTCGATATGCCAGGTAAGATTAGCGGTAATAGAATGACCAGGTAAAATTAGCGGTACTATGAACACGTGAATACTTTTATGAATATACAGGCTGTAACTCCGTGTTGTTAAGTAACTAATACCCGTGTCACACGGGCGTTTGGAGGGCCTTCCAACCGATAGTCAGTTGACTCAAAGGTCAAGTTCGAGCTGCTACACGTGCGGTTTCGAAGGCCGCCGAGTCAATAGTCTATCGAGTCAACGGAGCACCCTACAACTCTATTGAAATCTGGATGGCCTTTGAGCAACGGAAGCGGAAACAGCGCGAACATGCCGTCTCGTTCACAGTGTGCTCGTACTCACGGTTAGAAAGAACAAATCCAACCAAAATGCTCTAAAAATACTATACATGAGTGTTATTAAATATTCAATAAACTATTTTCGCCACTTCATATGTGCGAACTGCACATACTCTCGACAACAGCGACGTGCTTGTGTTCATTCCTTCCTCCATGTTGTCTAGTATACTCTCCCTCTACTCCATGTGTTGCCGGATTCCGTCATATCGCCGCCATTTCGCAACATAAAATAAATTATAGCGTTTTTAAGTGGTAATAATGTTCCTTAACTCTTGGTTACATGAAAACGAAAATAAAGATCCGCAGCGCCACGCAATTTTGCGAGAAACGCCTGCAGCTGAACCACTCAACGGCCTTTCAAAAGTGCCGTGTTGCAGCGCGACAACTCCTTCGAGTCGATAGAGTTGTGGCGTTTCGAAGGCCGTCGACTGGAAGGCCTTCCAAATGTACCCGTGTGACACAGGTATAAGTCGAAGAGTTGTTTTGAATGGGAGTTGCTCAGATGATGTTGCTGTTATGTCTGGTGTGCCGCAAGGCTTCGTGTTGGGGCCGATTCATTCCACTTTTTTAATGCGAAAGCATTATACTCCCCATTACGCGAAAACCCGTAGTTGTAGTCGGCGGTGTGACCGAATGACGCTACCAAAAATGGCCGACGGCAAAGAGTAAAAACGCGTAAAAAATGCTCGAATTGATGACAAATTTAGCAGGTAGGTTCATGTAAACAAAGTAAACTAATCCCTTTGAAAATAAAAATAGGTAAATTTTGATCTAGGCGGGAATCGAAACCGGGCCTGCGGGGCGCGGAGGAGACCCGACTTTGTCCCCTACGACCGGATAAACTCATCCTAGCCAACTCATCCTAGCTCGACTCGCAACTCCCGCTGCACCGCTACTCCGAATTCCGTCGCTGCCGAAAATGTATGCAGCCATCTACGCCTCAAGCTCTGGCGAGGAGCCGGCCCCGGCCGCCCCACCTCTCTGCCCTACGCCACCCCAAGCTACCCATTAACGATCATAAAATCATCCTCCGTCCCCGTGGCGGCCTCAACCTTCGGACCGTGAACGGCGTTGCGCTTCGCGATGGAATTCTGCAAGCAGCCCGCCTCGGACACCAAGAGGCCAAGCCAGACACCGTAATCATCAACACCCTCCAACACGTCGTCCTCATCAACACTCCCGACCCACAACGCCGACACCACTACCTCGAACAAGACTTTTCGAACAAGACTGGGTGCCCAAGCACCTCTACTACTCCTCTGTACTATATAGGTGCTACATCTGAAACAGCCTGAAACCGTAGCCATCTCCTGAAACAGCCCTCCAACCGTACCAAGCCTATGGCCTGATCCCACTCCTGAACCGGACTCAGGCAACCCCCAGTTCCAGTCCCCAAAAACCACCTGCACAGGAACCCGGCCGCCACACCAATGAGGTGAGCTGGGCAGACGTAGTCTGCCAGAACTCCGCCAACCCCCTCTAGAAAATGTTGCATGTCCGCGCACAGCTCGCCTCCCTCCACAACACCAACCAACGCCTTCAGTCGCAGCTGCATGCCTTCCTGCAGGTCCTCACCCCTACTCCGGCGACAATGATCTCGGCCGCTCATAAACTCCCTCTCCTACTACCTTCTCCTCCTACTCGCGAACTGCCGGCCAAGAAGAGGGCTGCAACTCCCACTACCTCCTCGGCCACACCAACATTGCTATCGTCCTCCTTCTGGGTTTTCCAATTTTTGTGACGACCTTCATGATTGCCTGAATCACGTGAACATTTTGTTTCCCGGAGCGCCAGTCATTCTATTAGGTGATTTCAACTTTCCTAACATTGTATGGTCAAATTCGTACTCATATTCATCGCCTAATTCAGCTGAAGCGGACCATTTCCTTCACATCTGTTCTGATTTTGGTTTGACACAGCTGGTTCAATTTCCTACACGCGTTACAAATAATACATCTTCAATTCTTGACCTTGTTTTGACGTCATCACCGGAAATTGTATCTTGTGTGTCTAATACGCCTGGTATCAGTGACCATGAAATTATTCAAGCGAAGATTTCACTACCATTCTCACGCGCGCGAAAGCAGCTCAAAACAATACGCGACTACAAAAAAGCGGATTTCGACGCGATTAACAATGAATTGTGCTGCTTTTTAGATGAGTTCTTATCTGATTACCTTGAACGATCTGTGCAAAGCAACTGGGACTTATTTAAAACGAAAATTTCAAAACTAACCTTTAAATACATTCCTATCAAGAAAGTTTTTTCGAATACGAGCGCCCCGTGGTACAATACATACATAAACCGTCTTTCTAACCGTAAGAAAAGGCTCTATCGCGCTGCTATCAAATCTCGGTCGGATAAACATTGGTCAGCCTATAAATCTGCCACCACAACTTACTTATCTGAAATGAAACGATCTAAATTTTCCTTTCTTAATCGCACCCTTCCAGATATGCTAAAAAATAATCCTAGACAATTTTGGAGTGTCGTACAGGGCAATGAGCGCAGTGCAATAGCTTTGCTAACGACGGAAGGACAACCCGTGCCTGACGTAGAATGCGCGTCTGTCTTAAATGACACATTTATAAAGGCTTTTTCTCGCCCAGTAGTTACCGATGCACAACATACCTTGCCATTACGTCCTTACTTACCCATGGACGCCATCTTTATTACTTCTGAGGGTATTCGTGCAGTCATTAAGAAACTGAAAAACTCATCATCCTGTGGCGTTGACAGCATAAGTACGAAATTCTTGAAAAACACTATTGAATACTCTTCTATTATTTTGGCATGTATTTTTTCACAGTCCCTGCAGCTGTCTAGCCTTCCGGAAGACTGGCTGATTGGTAAAGTTGTGCCAGTTCACAAGTCTGGGGTAACACATAATCCATCAAATTTTCGTCCAATTTCACTCACATCTGTTCCATGTAAGGTTTTTGAACACATTATTTTCACTAACCTTGTTAATTTTCTTGAGTCGAACCAGTTTTTTACACCCTCACAACATGGCTTCCGCAAGAATTTTTCGTGCGAAACACAGCTTTTGGTCTTTACTAACGACCTCCATCATTTACTTGATTCTGGATTCACAATAGACTGTATTTTTTTAGATTACTCTAAAGCATTCGACAAGGTTAATCATCACTTACTACTTTTTAAGCTCGGCCAATTAAATCTAGATCCGAATGTTCTTAACTGGATTCGAGCTTTCCTTTCTAACCGTACTCAGTTTGTTTCTGCAAATACTGTTGATTCCCCAGTCCAGCCAGTGCTATCGGGTGTTCCCCAGGGGTCTGTATTGGGACCCTTACTTTTTTTAATTTTCATGAATGACCTACCCGATAACATTTCATCAAAGGTTTGCCTATTTGCGGATGACTGTGTAATTTATCAAAAAATAACTAACCAAGACGATGTTGCCTTACTCCAGACCGACTTAAATACCATACTTTCCTGGTGTCAAACGTGGAACATGGAATTGAACATTTCGAAATGCAAATCAATGCGCGTATCTCGCACCTCATTAGCATCACCTCACTATGATTTTGATAACACGCCTCTTGAGTCTGTTTCATCTTACAAATATCTCGGTGTTCATATTTGTAGTAACCTATCATGGAAACATCATGTGAGGTACATCATCGCCAAAGCTAACCGATCACTTGGGTACTTTCGAAGAAACTTCTACATGGCACCCCCATCACTTAAAAAGCTTCTCTACACGACTTACATTCGTCCGTCACTTGAGTACGCATCATCTATCTGGGATCCCGGTGGTACTACACTGATAAACGAACTTGAAAGAGTGCAGAATCGTTCCGTTCGCTTCATCTTATCCAATTATGACCGCACAGCCAGTGTTACCATGATGAAGTCACTACTTAACCTTCCAGAACTTACAATTCGGCGTAGAATAGCCCGGCTCGCTCTTTTACATAAAATTTACTATCACAACAATCATCTCCGCGATCAGTTCATTAAATCCCCTCCATTCATTTCATCTAGAATTGACCACCCCCAAAAAGTTGATGTTCCTCGTTGTAGAACTGTGACCTATTCACATGCATTTTTACCTAGAACCACCTCCGAATGGAATCAGCTGCCAGAAGCAGCTACAGCTATCACGGATACATCGCGCTTTAAGGATTTTTTGAATAACATGCTCAACATTGCTTAATTAATTGTGTTTAATTTGTTCTTCTGTTTTTTTTTGCTTGTTGTTTTAGTTTTAGATGTTCAAATTACTCTGCTTTATCTCAGTTGCAGCTGTTTAATTTTTGTATTGATTTGGTGACTGTTCATGCTCCTTATATTGTATCAACTGTTTTTTCCAATTTTTGTCTGTAATATGCCCCTCCCCTCTGTAATGTGCAAACCCTGAGGGTAAAATAAATAAATAAATAAATAAATAAACATCGGCCGCGGCAACCCCGGCCCTATCCCCACAATTCGAACAACTCGTGGAGGCCAAAATTCAGGCCGTGGTGCAGACGCCCATCCAAGCCTTCACCCAACAATTCTCCAACCTCACTATCCGTCTAGACGAATTTGCTCGCCAAATTGACGAGCGATTTAAGGAGCAAGATGCCCTCCACGCGACAGCCTTTTTTAGGCCGCGCGGCCTAAAAAAATGACAGCAGATCCACGAGGTCAATGATGATGAGTGGGCGAAGCTCCGGAGGGAATCATCGGATCTCCCGCTTAAGGGGACGCTAGCACAAACGCGTTAGAAACGTGCAGTACTCTCTAGTAATGGGGTGCGGCCACAGCGTCTTACGCAGCCATTTACACATGCCGGAACGTGCACCGCGTTTGCCGACGCCATCACATGACTGCTGAGAGAGTATACCCCCCGTATTCATAAACGCTCCTCGACTTGAACTTGACTTGCCACCGCTTTGGGCAGCGCGTTCGAAACGCGTTGAAGGTAAGGTGGAGAGGCCACAGCGTCTTACACCAGCTTCTTACACGGGCCGTAACGCGCTAGCACAAACGCGTTAGAAACGCGCTAGAAACGCGGCCTTTCGTTAATGTTGGGTATTTATTGCCATCGTGGTGCGTGTGTCCATGTCCGCTTCGTGGCGTAGTGGGCTAACGCCGCGCGCTCGGAAGCGAGGGGTCCCTGGTTCGATTCCGCGCTACGGACACAACTTCGGAATTTTTTTCTCATTTTTCTCAGACTGGTTACACACTACTACTACTACTACGACGGGGACGGAACGGGTGCCGCTATAAGGAGCTTCGCCCCTAAAAGAAGGGCAAGCTCCACACCCTCTCCACATCTCCCCTGCAAACTAGACCCTTTAGCTGTGGCACCAAATGTGTATTTATATAAAAACGTTGCGAGGCGAGAAGGTGGTAAAGACTTCCGACGCTGCTCGACGAGTTTCCCGTTCTGATCTCGTCGAAAACCTCCGAGCCGCCCCCAGAGGCCCTGGCAACAGTCACCAACGCCGCGCGCGTTCGGTGCGAACGCGGGCAAAACGGCGACGGCGTCAACAACTGTTCTGCGCGTTGCGGGTGCTGCTGCATCTCCAAGTTTATACAGCTGATAAAACTACTATCCTTACTCCGTATAGCTCTCTACTAAGTTGCTATCGCCATTGGTGCTTCGCCTTTCGGGTGTCTCCTTGCCTGACCCCTTGTATTTATGTCCAATTGAACGCCGCGGAGCGCTCCTTCGAGTTACGAACTCGTGGGCAAGCGAGTGCGTTCAGATGTTTAGCGCGTTTTCATTTGGCTTTGCCGAAGCGCCGTTAGAACGCAGGGGAGAACTTGCACGGAGGCGGAACGTGCGGAAAAAACATTTCACCAAAGCAGTATTGTACACGTTCCTTTAAAACAGGAACGAAAGCTCGTTCCTGGTTCCTTCCCAATCTTGGAACGAGTTCCCGTTACAAGATACTTTAAGGCGAATGGAACGCGTTCCAGTTACATTTCTAACATTGTAACGTGTCGTTACATTAACGTTACCTTTGATTTTTTGAAATTAAAATGTGGTGTCGGATAATCTTGCGACGAAATAAAGTGTGCAATTTAAATCTCACATCAAACTAAGTATATTATAAGAATTTGAACATTGCCGGCGGCACATTATCTAGAGATAAAAAGAATCCAAAGCAACGCTCCTAGACGAATTTTTTTCAAGCAGCACTCGACACACTCCAGACATGTTTAACTGCCACTTTGGTGCTCGTCTAATACAAGTGCAACACATACGGCCCTTTCCACTTCGGTCTTCAAATGCGCAGTCAGGATACTGCGCTTCAGATCTGCAAATAGAAAGTTACTCGCATGCACCAATAGCCTCCTGAGACCCGGACACAACAACGGGACATAATCGCTCTTCACGGTAGTTTTTATTGCCTCCTGTTATGTCATGAACTTGAAAAACAATTTTTAAAATTTCAATAGTGTAGCACCACTGTAGGATGACGTGACAGCGGCCGTACGAGCCGTGCCGTCGTCCCTAGTCAAAATGGCGAAGGTGGTGAGCCGAGCGGCGGCTGCGACGACCAGCGTGGCTAGCTTCTAGAACGACACTGGGCGTGCCGAGCTTGCGCCTCGAGCACGCGCTGTGCTTCTTAATTTTTTCACTTCTTTGACAGCCGGCGCTATGGCACCGGCTAAGAGCGCCGACCAAAGGGGCCCGCGTTGCGGCGTCGGTGGGCGCTATAATACCACGGAAAGATGCCAAAAGCTCCGCCTCCATGTACGGGAAAAAATTACTATCTCCATCATCTCCTCATGTCAGCTGTATGTATGGTATGGTATGGAGAACTTTATTGAGTCCTGAAGGTCAACCCTGGGTTGACGCGGGCCGCTCCCACGTTGGGACTGTCAGGCCGAGCCCTTCAGCCACATCGCGGGCCTTCTGGACTGCCCGTAATTGGTCAGAGAGTGATTCACTTCGTAGCATTGCCGCCACCATTCTTGTTCCTTGTCACAGTCTGCGAAGACCGCAGGGCACTGCCAAAGCATATGGTCAAGAGTAATGATGCCATTGCACTTATTACAATGGTTTGAATTTCCCTCTCCGGATAGATCCTGTTAATAAAATATGGACTTGGGTATGTCCTTGTCTGTAGCAAACGTAATGTGACCGCTTGGGCTCTGCAAAGTTTACCGTGTGGCAATGGGTATTCCCGTCTGCTTAAATAATAATGTTTCGTGATTTCGTTATATGTTAATAATCGATCCCTGTGTTCCCCATGTGAAGTGTAAGCTGCTCGGTCTTGAAGAGCACGGCTAGAAAGTCCTCGTGCTGCTTCATTTGCCACCTCATTGAGGTTTCTCCGAGTTCCGTCCACCACCCCCAGATGTGCAGGAAACCAGCGAATTTCGATCCTCTCACTGTTGACTTGTCTAGTAACTTGGTTGCTATCCGTGTCACATATCCGTTAGTAAAGTTGCGTATGGCTGTTCTAGAGTCACTGTAATATGTGTCCACCGATTTGCCCGGATGGCTAAGGCGATGGCTACTTGTTCTGCTACTGTTGGGTCCTTTGTATAGACGGTGATGGCATCCCGTATGTTACCTTGAGTGTCTACAACAACGGAGGTATATGCATCCTTATTTTTAACCCAGGCAGCGTCAACGAATACCGCCTGCTGCTTATGTTGATCTATGTCTTGAAGGAGTGCCTTGGCTCTTGCCTTCCGTCTCTCGAGGTTATGTGTCGGGTGCATGTTCCTAGGAACGGGGTGGTCTTAATTTTTTCTCGTAGTACCGCTTGCAATTCTGTTAATAATTCTCCTTTGTTGGTTTGGTTGTTACTTTCTACGCCTATTTCTTCAAGTAGCGCCCTTCCAGGTCGTGTCCTCATTAGTCTCTCTTGGTGGGCCACCTGTTGAGCCTCAGCTATCTCTTCTAGTGTGTTATGCAGCCCTAGGCGCAATAATCTATCATTGGCAGTGCTGATGGGAAGTCCTAGTGTAGCCTTTATAAGTCGTCTGATTAAAGCGTTAGCTTGTTCTTATCAGCCTGTGTCCATTGTAGCATGCCTGCCACGTACGAGAAGTGGCAAAATGCGAATGCATGTACCAATCTTATGGCACTGTCTTCTCCTAGCCCCTTATGCTTATTTGTAATTCTACGCAGAAGGTCTATGACTTCTTCAGACTTCTTAGAGATATGTTGTATCATCCTGCGATTAGATCCATTCGCTTCCAGGAGAAGGCCTAGCACCCTAATAGTCTCCACCTGCCTGATTGGCTCTCCATTCTTGGCGTATATGTCATGCGGGGTTCTTCCTCTGGGATATATCCTTTCGGCTTGCGCCCACGCTTACTGCTCCGCAGTACCAATAGTTCTGATTTTTTTAGCAGAGCAGTTCAGTCCCATACCCTCAAGTATGGTTTCCACCACATAAATGCTTTCCTGTAGTTGGTCTCTGTTTGTCCCATATTACCTTCAGCACTCCAGATTGTTACATCATCTGCATATATTGCAAAGTGGATACCTTCAATCTGCGCGAGACCTCGAGCCACTTTTGACATTGCCAAATTAAATAACATGGGAGATAGGACAGACCCTTGTGGTGTCCCACGATTCCCAAGTTCAGGGTTGTCGATTGGAGTTCGCCTAACCTGAGACAAGCAGAACGGAAACCGAGAAAGGCTTTGACTATATTGTGCAATCGCTTACCCAATCCATCTCCGAGAGGATATCCAATATGGCCTTGTGTTTGATGCGATCAAAGGCTTTTTCTACATCTAGGCTAGGAGAGCTCTCGTATGTAGCGGGCTAGCAGAATAAGGTGATGTTTGATTAAAAGCATTGCATCTTGAGTCGAAAGTCCAGGACGGAAACCGATCAGGTTATGCGGAAGAACATTTCTGTTCTCTACATACTTAGTCAGTCTATTAAGTATGACATGCTCCATGGTTTTGCCCAGACATGATGTAACGATATGGGCCTTAGGTTATCTAGATTGAGGTTGCTTGCCTGGTTTGGGAATAAGAATTGTGTTAGCAATTCGCCATTCCTTCGGATAATCACCGTTTTCCAGAGTTCATTAAAATACTCAGTTAAATACGTTATAGAATCATCGTCCAGATTTTTCAAAAGCCTATTGGAATGCCATCTGGACCAGCAGCGGATCTACTGTTGAGGTCGTACAGGGCTGCGCGAACTTCGCTTTCTGTGAACTCTTGATCCTAAGCTCACAGTCTGCCTGGATATTCAGGCTGGTCTGTACTCTCATGCTATCCGTAAGTGGTAAATGCTTAGCTGCGAGCCGATCAAGAATGGCCTCGTCCGTTGTGTCCTGACTCCTCACGATGGACGAGTCGTGCTACTGCTGTTACTATTAGAATTCGTGTCGTTCTCATGAAGCAAAGGTCTAGTAAGTTCCAATTTCCAACCTCGTTTAATTCGACCA
>NC_051160.1:184658096-184731606 GCF_013339745.2 Dermacentor silvarum
TGTATATCATTGTTCCTGAACAGAAAATGACTCCTTTTGCCATAGCAAATGTGCCCACATTCACCAAGTGCCCTTCCAGCATTCTTGACTTATCACTAACTATAGCAAGTAAATTTGAGAATGTGTAGTGATAGTCCGTGATAATATATCTTTCATTTTTATTGCTCTTCGGGATTTTTTTGTTTATTTCAATGAAGCCATTTTTAACGCTATCTGCTAGTGGAGTTGCACATGTGGAGAATGAAGACAAAGGACAGTGCAAAGAATTTTCAACATACACTCTGCCTCAGATGTCCATTGACATTGCTGCAGACCTCCGAAATGTCACAGCAGATGTGCCTGACACTCTTCGAAAGAAAATCATTGAATGAATTGCCTACAATTTGTCATCTCATACAATATAAGTTACAACACTTATCAGATGTATAGGTCAGCAAAATAATGAGAACTCACTCACACTCACCAAAATTTTACTCAGCCGGACTCACTGAGACACGCATTCAGAGATAAGTCTGAGTGAGTCGACTCATAACTCAGTTTGCCGACCTATGCCCAGATGTAAAGTTGGCATTGAATGTACCTAATCGGATTTCATTCCACAGTATATCTCTTAATTATGTTCAGTCACACATTTTTCCCAACCTTGTATTGCACCATGAAAATTAAGCATAATGTAAGTTAGAAAGGGTAATGTGAAAGATTGATAGCACAGAGCTCAGCTCAAAGAGAAAAATAAAAAAAACTTATATTCTGGCTATTCAGTACAGTAGAACAAGAGAAAACACTGCAGCGTAGGGCGCAACGTCCAATCTGTCTGGTTTCTAAAGAGCATCTTCACACATGCGCACACGGTACGTCCCCTCTTGTCTCGACACTCCACCCCACCTCCAAGACATAAACACAACAGGAGCGAAGCCCTACTCTTTGTCAGTCACCAAGGGCAAAGAATGCCTCCATCGAGGTGGTGCCGTCTCCACTCTCAATTCCGCCCAGATGAGGGGTTCATTTCGCTTTCTCTAGGAAAGGCATCTTTTTTTGTCTAATTGATGATTAAAACTTAGGTGTGTGCAGTTCCCCTTGAAAACTCTTGGTAACTGAGGAAGAAAAGTTGTTTCCCTAAAGGTTTGCATTGGGGCAGTGGGCAATATCCAAATTTTCTAGTACCTTTTAAGCATTTGTGTATGGTGCTAAGAGGTTTATTGGCAACGGATGCAGGCGAACGGGTAGCGCTCACAAGCGTTCGGCCAAGGACAGCAACCACGAGCTCATGCCGGTGGCGAGGCTGCTGAGGCACCAGGTTACTCTTCTTCATTACAATCACCCTCCGCTGAAAAAGGCGCCATCCTGGCGGCTTAAGGCGAAGACACTTCTATTGGGTCGTAGTACGGCTTAATGCGACAGACGTGGACAAGTTCGCGGCCGCGATTGCGCAGGTCTGTCGGTGGCTTGAGGGGCTCCACGAGGTAATTGACGGATGACGTTTGTTCCAGAACGCGGTAGGGTCCGAGGTATTTCGCGACAAGTTTTGCGGAGAGGCACAGGGTGTGGGAGCGGGTACCCGAAGCCAGACCAGATAATGATATGTGGTGTTTTATGGCGCCAGGGCCAATTATGGCCAAAGAGCGCCAAGCGGTGGTGTTGTGTGTTCGATGATACTAATGATTACAAAGGGAAACGTGGCTGACTGAAGATATAACGCGGCTGTATAGGGGCCTAAAACCAGTAGTAACATGTAAACATAATAAATTGATGACAATGGTTCGTGAGGTGTGCTGTGAACTAAAAAGGTATACTCGGACGGAGTAAAATACTAAAATGTATAAATACCAGTAGCACTACTGCCTCACCTAGGCCCTTAAGCCTGGAGGCAGGTGCTCTACAAGGCGCTACTATCGCAGCAGGGGCCTCGGGCGAGAGGCGATGCTACGATACTTGTGGGCCAATAATTTGCAATGCGCCAACATCCTGTAAAAAGTTAAAAACAGATTTTCTGTGAAAAAACGGGTCTGCACCAAGGAACATTCTCGGATGAAAATGAATATGCTGTCGGTAGGCTAGAGGGAAGTGTTTTTTCCTTTCAGGTTCCACTTTCCGACACTCCAGCAAGACGTGGAGGACGGTCAGTGTCTCGCCACACTTACAGCAGGTAGGAGGTTCGCTGCCGGTCAACAGATAAGAGTGTGTGCCATAGGTATGGCCTATCCTAAGGCGGCAAAAAATCACTTCAGTTCGCCATATTTTTGTCATTAGTGGGAAATTTCCTAAGCGGGGCTTGATTAAATGAAGTTTATTGGAAGTCTTAGTGTCCCACATCTGTTGCCAGTGTCTTCTAAGTTGTTTTCTTAAAAATGGCTTCAGGTCTGTGGCTGGGATACCTATAGATGAGTTGCCAGCTTTCGTTGCACTGGATGTGGCAGTTCCATCTGCAAGCATGTGGCCCTCAATTCCTCTGTGCCCAGGCACCCAACATATTATGATGTGCTTATTAGATGTATATACTTTGCACAGGAGGGAATATACCTCAGTGAGTACAGCATTTTTGTGACTCTTGAATGACATGAGAGATGTTACGACAGATAGGGAGTCTGTGAAGAGAACGGCTTTTTTAGCTTTGTTTCCTTTATTTGTTCAACAGCAGAGAGTACTGCGTAAGCCTCTGCGGTGAATATGCTTGTTTCCGGGTGCAGAACGTTGGACTCTGAAAACAATGGGCCGATGGTTGCATACGAAACACCGGCATTTGACTTCGAAGCATCAGTGTAAAATTCTGCGCATGAGTACTTGGACTGGAGTTCTAGGAAATGCATTCTTATATGTGCCTCTGGAGCGTGCTTTGTAATCTCTACGAACGATGTATCGCATTCTATGAGCTGCCACTGCCACGGTGGCAATGGCTTCGCTGGTACCATAAGGTTTTGCTCAAGAATCTGAACTCCAATTTCCTCAGAAAGCTTTCTTGCGCGCAGAGAAAATGGTTCTCTAGCTGCAGGTCGATTAGCAAACAGCGTTACAGATGTCGTGTCGTTTATGGCTTCGTAAGAGGGATGGTCGCGGTTCGCGTTGACTTTCAGAAAGTAAATGAAACTAGAGTATGACCTCTGAAGATGAAGCGGCCACTCGTTAGCTTCAACGTAGAGACTCTCGACAGGACTCGTCCTGAAGGCACCGGTCGCCAGGCGGATACCTAGATGATGGATAGGGTCAAGCATCTTTAGAGCGCTTGGAGTGGCCGACTGGTACACCACGGCCCCGTAGTCTAGGCGCGTACGTATAAGGCTTTTGTATACGTTCATAAGGCATTTCCTGTCACTGCGCCATGTCGCATGCGACAAGATCTTCAGAATATTCATTGTTTTAAGGCATTTCTGCTTAAGATTTCTTAGGTGTGGAATGAAAGTTAGCGTTTTGTCCAGAATGATGCCCAAAAATTGGTGTTCTGTGTTCACAGGTATGCGCTGTCGATTTAACTCTATATTGGGATCTGCGGCCAGTCCTCTCTTCCGTGTGAATAGAACACAGGAGCTTTTATTGGGATTAAGTTTAAAGCCATTTTCACTGGCCCATTTAGACACTTTGTTAAGACCTAATTGGATGTGTCGTTCACAAATTGCGAGGTTACATGACTTGAAGCCGATCTGTACATCATCTACATATACAGAATAAAACATGCCGCGTGGTATTGCTGAACGTAAGGAGTTCATTTTTATGATAAAAAGCGTACAGCTGAGTACACCTCCCTGTGGCACCCCAGTTTCCTGTGTGAATTGTCTGGATAGAGCATTACCAACTCTAACACGGAAAGTGCGATTTGATAGGTAGCTTTCAATTATGTTAAACATTTTCCCGCGGATACCAATTTCTGAGAGATCTCGCAATATTCCATACCGCCACGCTGTATCATACGCTTTTTCCATGTCGAGGAAGACAGACAGAAAGAACTGTTTGTGGATAAAGGCGTCACGGATGTTTGCTTCTATGCGAACAAGACTGTCTGTCGTGGAACGGCCTTCTCTAAAACCGAACTGATACGGATCGAGCAGTTTATTTGTTTCAAGGAAGTGTAAAAGCCTGCGGTTTATCATTTTTTCGTAAAGTTTGCAAAGGCAACTAGTTAAAGCAATGGGGCGGTAACTTTCCACTGAGGATGGATCTTTATCTTGTTTTAGAATGGGTACTACGATGGCTTCTCTCCATACAAGTGGAAGGTACCCAGCCGCCCAAATAGTGTTAAAGAGGGACAGCAGCGCCATTTCAGCGTCAGAGTGAAGATGCCTTATCATCTCATACATAATCCTGTCGGCTCCGGGGGCAGAGCTTTGACAATTGTTTATGGAATTTCTGAACTCGGCAACACTAAACGGACGGTTGTACAGTTCATTTTCATTACATTTCCTGTTCAGCGGCCTGCTTTCTGCTAATTGTTTTTCTTTAAGGAATGACTCTGAATAGTGGTGGGAGCCAGACACTTGCTCGAAATACTGTCCAAGAGCATTCGCCTGGTGTTCAAGGTTGTTGCCTTGGTTATCGACCAAAGGCAGGAGGTAGGGTTGACGACCTATTGTTTTTGTCAGCCGGTTCCATACTTTTCCTTCTTGCGTGTAGGAATTAATGCAAGAGATATATTTTTCCCAGCTTTCTCTACTAGCAATGCGCCGTATTCGTCTTCCTTGGGATTTTATACGTTTGAAGTTAATGAGGTTCTCAGTTGTTGGAGACTGGCGTAGCATGCCCCAAGCCTTATTCTGTTTTTTCCGCGCATTCCTGCAGTCCTCGTTCCACCAGGGCACTCGCCGTTTCTTTGGAGCCCCATTCGTTTGTGGGATGCACTCTAATGCGCAGTCAATGATAAAAGCGGTAAAATAAGCAACAGCATCGTCTATATTAAAATCGCTAAGAGCATTACGAGGCATGTGCGTCATTGTCTTAAATTTTTCCCTGTCTGCGGACGCAATTTTCCATCGAGGCGCGTGTGTGGGAGGATGATGTTCTCTTGTATATTTAAGGCACACAGGAAAATGATCACTGCCATAGGGATTCATAATAACATTCCATTCTAATAAGGGTACTAAGGTCGGGGATGCTACGCTTAGGTCTATGGAACTGTATGTATTATGTGCAATGCTGTAATATGTTGGTTGTTTCCTGTTTAGCACGCAGGCACCTGAAGAGAGCAGGATTTGTTTTATTATTCGGCCACGTGAATCACATCGGGAGTCCCCCAAAGTGTGTTGTGTGCGTTGAAATCGCCAACCAATATGTAAGGATGTGGCAGGGCATCTATTAATCCCTCAAGTTCTGTTCTTTGGAGTCGATAATTAGGTGGTATGTAGAGAGAACAAATAGTGACTAGTTTTCCAAGCAGTAAGGCTCGAATCGCAACTGCCTCAAGAGGCGTTCGAAGATCTAGAGCTCTACATGCGATGGATTTATCAACTATTATTGCAACACCACCGGACGAGGTGTTGGCGTCGTCACGGTCCTTGCGGAAGATAGCAAATTGCGGGAGAAAGCCTGTCTGTGTGGGTTTTAGATATGTCTCCTGTACACACAGCACCTTGGGATTAAGCATACATAAGAGTTCTTTGGCGTCATCGAGGTTGTGGAGGAGACCTCTGATGTTCCAATGTAATATTTTTGTATCCATGTTTATAGTAGTTTGTGCTGTGTGTTTAAGAGAAAAAAACTAAATTAGCCCACAGGGCCCTTTCCAGGCCCCGTGATGCGGGGTTTGTCTTTTTTTGCGCGCTCCTGAGAGCTGCGCCGATCCTTCGGCGTCTGAAACGCCGATCCACTTGGCGATGTATCCATCGCCTCCGCCGAGGCGCTGGATGCCCGCTCGCGGTGTACGCTCGCGGGTGATTCGGGCTTCTCTGCGCGAGCAGAGGCCCTAGAAGTCCTAGAGCCCGCAATCCCGGAGGGCTGCTGGCTCTGCTTGCTAGCTGGCGGAACAGCACTAGCTGATACCGCAGTGGGGGCGGGTGACGCTAACGCCGGTCCACTCTGCGTGGTCCGAACGGCCGCCGAGAACCGTTGTGGCAGTGCCCCCTGCCGTGCCACTTCGGAGAAAGAAGGCCCCACAAATGAGAGGCGTTTTCGTGCTTCTTTGAAGGAGATGTTTAGTTTTACTTTGAGCGTTACAAGTTCTTTTTCTTTTTTCCATGTGGGACAGGAGCGTGAATATGCCGGGTGTTCACCCTCACAGTTTGCACAGTGGGGTGGGTCGTTGCAGTTGTCCGCGGGGTGGTCATGCGACGCACACTTTGCACAGGTGGTACGGCCGCGGCAGCTCTGAGAGCCGTGACCAAATCTTTGGCACTTAAAACAGCGTCGGGGATTTGGTATATAGGGTCTGACATTGAGTTTGATGTAGCCTGTTTCAATTTGTTCGGGGAGTGTGCTGGTACAAAAAGTGAGAATCAGGTGTTTTGTCGGAATTTCCTTATCGTCTCGCCGGATCTTAATTCTCTGTACATTTGTTACGTGTTGATCCTTCCAGCCCTCTAGGAGCTCTGCCTCTGTCAATTCTAGTAGGTCCTGTTCTGAAACTACACCTCGTGTGCTGTTGAGGGAATGATGAGGGTTTACTGATGTTTGAGTGTCACCAAATGAAACAAGATTTGTCAGTTTGTCATGTTGGATTTTGTCACGCACTTCAAGGAGAAGGTCGCCACTGGCCATTTTCGTAATTTTGTATCCTGGGCCCAGAATGTCGGTGAGGCACTGCGCGACAACAAAAGGAGATAGGGTTCTTAAAGTCTTTTGGCGGGATGCAGCATGGATCACGTGGAAACGTGGGAAGATCTCTTTGCTCTTGGCGAAAACGTTTAAAGGTTCATCGGTGCGGCCAGAACGGTAAAGAACGCGGATGTCGTACTCCTGTAGCTTAAGGGCCCAGCGAGCAAGTCGGTCAGACGGGTTCTTGAGGGTGGACAGCCAACAAAGGGCGTGGTGGTCAGTGATGACGTCGAAAGTGTGACCATACAAATAAGGGCGGAATTTCCCAAGGGCCCAAATAATGGCTAAACACTCTTTCTCTGTAACCGAGTAATTAGCCTCGGCTTTTGTCAGAGTTAGGCTCGCGTAGGCGACGACATATTCATCGAACCCCGCCTTCCGTTGCGCGAGTACGGCACCGAGTCCGACGCCGCTAGCATCGGTGTGGACCTCGGTGGGGGCGGCAGGGTGGAAGTAACGGAGGATAGGTGGCGAGGTTAGCAGGCGGCGTAATTTCGTGAAGGCGTCATCGCAGGCGGGCGACCAAGCTGAAAGTTCGTTGTCGCCGCTTAGAAGGTCTGTCAGGGGTGCACTTATGGATGCGAAATTTCGAATGAAACGTCGGAAATACGAGCATAAACCAACGAAACTTCGAAGCTCCTTTAACATCGTCGGTTTTGGAAAGTCAGCGACGGCGCGGAGCTTGGCTGGGTCCGGAAGATTGCCGTCTCGCGAGACAACATGGCCAAGAATGGTGAGCTTTCGGGCACCAAAACAACATTTATTTAAGTTGAGTTGAAGTCCCGCGTCAGTGAGACATTTCAGAACGTGCTCGAGACGGCTGAGATGTGTATCGAAATCAGCGGAAAAGACAACGACGTCGTCCAGGTAGCAGAGACATGTGTTCCATTTGAGGCCGCGTAAAATATTATCCATCATCCTCTCAAAAGTGGCTGGAACGTTACACAGGCCGAAAGGCATCACGGTAACTTCATATAATCCGTCAGGTGTCACAAATGCTGTTTTATGTCGATCAGATGGTGCCATAGGGACTTGCCAGTATCCGGAACGTAAATCCAGCGCAGAAAAGAACTCCGCTCTCTGCAAACAGTCGAGGGCGTCGTCGATGCGCGGTATCGGGTAAACGTCCTTGCGCGTTATCTTGTTCAGACGTCGGTAATCGATTCAGAACCGAATAGAGCCATCCTTTTTCTTAACAAGAACGACCGGTGACGCCCAGGGACTGCTCGAAGGTTGTACAACGCCGCGCTTGAGCATATCATCAACCTGGTCATCAATTACACGGCGCTCCGAGGCGGAAACCCGATAAGGGCGTTGCCGTAGAGGTGCATGACTACCGGTATCTATCTGGTGAAAAACGGTTGATGTGCGACCCAAACCGGAAGCAGGGCTGTCAAAAGAGGCGCGGAACTTCTGCAGCAGAGTGAGCAGCTGGCTTCTCTGTGAAGATGACGTTTCATCGTCGATGGAGCGGTTGAAAGCGTCGAGGAGAGCCTCATCAACCGCGGGGTCACAAGAAAGTGCACTAAGGTCCGTAGGAGGAGAAGCCGCAGGAGCATCAAAGATGCAAAAGGTGTCGACCGGCTGAACAAGGCCTGGGCATTCGCCATGAAATAAAGGTAAAGGGCGCGCCGTGGGATTGTCGACGAGCAAGATCAAGCAAGCAAGAGTAATGAGAGCAAAGGGCAGCGGAGAACATTTGCGGCGAAGGAAAACTTTAGAGGGCGTAAAGAGAACAGTGCCCTCAGAAATAGCGGCGCACGATACAGGGACAAGCAGGGAAGAGCACGCAGGAACGGCATTGTCTTCGGACACAAACAGTTTATCACTAGAAGGGTGGTCGTCCATTGACTCAAAATCGTGAAGCGCAGAAAGTTCAAGTTCGGCGTGGCAACAGTCAATAACGGCGTTGTTAGTTGCAAGGAAGTCCCAGCCTAATATAATGTCATGGGAACACGAGGGCAGCACGACGAATTCGACGGTATACAGAACTCCTTGAATGAATACTCGCGCAGTACAGGCAGCGAGAGGCGTAATGTTTTGAGCGGTCGTGGTTTGAAGGAAGAGGTCGGATAAAGGCGTCAGAACTTTTTTTAGTATGCGACAGAGTTTGGCGGAAATTACACACTGCGGCTCCTGTATCGACAAGTGCCAGGACGGCGACACCTTCGACATACACTTCAATTAAGTTGGCTGGAGAGGGACGAGGACTTGAGCATTTCGACGTAGACGCAGTTCCTGCCTCGGGAACTGCGGCCATCAGTTTTCCTGCTCGGTGGGTCCGGCACGGCATCGCATCGGAGAAAGCGAGCGACGACGTGGAGATGGTGAGCGGCGGGTAGGCGCGGGTGAGCGATCAGGACAAAAGGAAGAGGTAGGAAGGCTGGAAGGCGAAGATGAAAATTGAGCGGGGAACGGTGGCGCTCGCCAGATGCTCGGGAAAGGAAGCATGCGACGACGGTAATGGCGCGCCACATGACCTGCACCACTACAAGCAAAACATATTGGACGGTCATCGAAGGTGCGCCATTGTTGGGGGTAAGCTCCGACTCGTGGCTGAGAACTCGGAAAATGCTGTCGATCTGGTAACGGCATAGGAGGCGGCGAAAAGGTCGATGGTCGATGCATAGCGGGCGGCGAGAGCGTTTGTGGGCGAGGTCGGGCAACTGCTTCGGCATACGTGAGAGGTGCAGTGACTGGCGTCGGATCACGTGCTGGAGGAATGGCTTGCGAAACTTGCTCCTGGATGAAGTCGCGGATCGTAGGTGCCAAAGCGGGTGGTGGTTCCGGGACGCAAGACATCAAAGATAGCTGGCGAGCGACCTCTGCGCGAACGAATTCCTGAATCTTCAGAAACAGGGTAGCATGGTCGTCGCTGACACCAAGGCTGGACACAGAGTCGGCGGACGTAGGGGGACGTCTGGTGTGAAGCCGTTGCCTACGCAACTCGTCGTAACTCTGACACAATTCTATCACTTCAACGACAGTGCGAGAACTCTTCGATAATAACATTTGGAATGCTTCGTCCTCAATACCCTTCATTATATGTTTTATCTTCTCCTCCTCTGACATCGACGCGTTCACCCGTTTGCAAAGGTCAATAATGTCCTCAATGTAGCTCGTGAAATTCTCCCCGATCTCTTGGGATCGTGTGCGCAAACGCTGTTCTGCACGGAGCTTTCTTACTTCTGGCCGACCGAAAACTTGGGTAAACATGGTTTTGAAGACCAACCATGAAGTGAGGTCGCCTTCATGGTTTAGAAACCACAGTTTCGCAACGCCCGAGAGATAGAAGGCTACGGTTCTCAACTTGGTAGCATCGTCCCAGTGGTTATGGCCACTCACTCGCTCGTATGAAGAGAGCCAATCTTCAACGTCTTTTTCATCTGTGCCGGAGAAGATAGGGGGATCTCGCAGACGTAAGGCGCCGGCACAAACCAGGGTGGGCGGCGCCGTTGGAGGAGTTGGAGGAGTCCCGCTTGCGTCCTCGGGCATGATGGGGGATAGAGTGCGACTCCGAAGTTCCAGGGTGGTCGAAACCCAGCAGACGTGGATCCACCACTTGCTAAGAGGTTTATTGGCAACGGATGCAGGCGAACGGGTAGCACTCACAAGCGTTCGGCCAAGGACAGCAACCACGAGCTCATGCCGGTGGCGATGCTGCTGAGGCACAGGTTACTCTTCTTCATTACAATGGCATTGTTTGTACAACAAGCTTTTATCGCTGATACATTGTTGGCTAGTCCTAAATTATAGTTTACTCGTTTTTAGACCTCAAAATTCGCATATTCAATGGTCATGCCAACTTTGCAGCCCTGAACCCATTTTTTGCTATTCCGGCTAACAACATGAACCCTAACACTCCTAGGGTTACATTTACCGCATATATACAGATACTACCCAGCGAACTGGATGGATGGTGTCATGTGAAATTTGTGGGTTCGGTAACAAACCAGCAACATTTCTTCTACTTCCATTCTAATGAAAGCTGTAGAAAGGTTAACTCTCACTGATAATTAATTTTGTGCTTCAATAGTACAATATCTCCCATGGTTTCTTTGGCGTGAGACATGGGTTAATGAAGCTGCTACAATGATGCATTGACTAAAGCTTCTTTAGCTGCTGATTACAGTTCTTGTACGTAATGTGCAGTGCAAAGTCAACAAGGATGTAGATTCAAGTGAGGGGGGGGTGACTATTAACTGAGGTGATATTATTCATGTACCGAATATATACAAGGGAGTGAAAGAGCTATCTGAAAAACATTCACTACTGAAAACAGAAGCAAGAAAAACAGATAAGTGGGTGGGCAGAAAAAGGTGAACACAGAAAATTTAGATACACGAAAAAAATGTACAATTGCATCACAAATGCCGGCCACACGTGCGACTTCCAGAAAAACTTACGCTCTTTTTCTGATACGGCAATCAGAAAGGCACCTGCAAAGTCACACATAAGATCCGGTATTTCGGAGCTAGTATGGGTCCCTCGTTCACAAATGACAGCAGAGGCAATGGTTTGGTTCTGTACGGGTGAGATGGCGGAGAGTGCATGCATAGATGACAGGCAGATTATCCTCTGTATTTCCTATCGCTTAGCACATCATCTGAATATGCAGTGATTTTAGTAGTAATTGCATCGGTAATATCCCAGTGGCAATTATGGATGCCTAGTCCTAGTCTATAGAAGGGTCTGTTTTCGCTTGGTGTTCGGATAATGCGTCGGAAATGAAGTTGCTTTGAAAGATTTTGTGCTCATCCGGCTTTAGATACTTTTTAAAGTTGCCAAATTTGCCAACGTACAGTGAATTAAATTTTTTGCATGTGACTATGTACATGGAGCGAGGTTAGTTCAATCTTCAGAAGGGGTCCTTCATGTACACCAGTTCATCACATAGCTTGCTGAAAGGGACATGCGCCACCCAACCATTGCAGTCATTCAACACTCTGGCAAAAGTCTCGCTCATGCCACATGCATACAGGAAGGTAGCACGCTTGCTTTTCTTTCTCACCACTTAGCGGATGGGCGCTGAGGCACAACGTTCTTGCTCACTTGACAGTTTTAGCGGCTGGCCATAGCATTGCGTGTCATTTAGCATCAACCCTGCTTTTTGCCTTGTATGACTTGAGCAAGGACCGAAAAGCGAGGTTACTAGTGATGAGGCGGCCTAGCGTTTGTGGCCCTTGAGGTGTACAGAAAGAAAATCTACGTATTTTGACATGTGTGAGTTTGCGATGAACCTTGGTTGCAAGGCCATTGGTGATTCGTTCCACGAGAACATCAACGGATGCAGTGTACCTCTTCTCTCAGGCTCTTCGAGTGCTGTAAACTGATGCTTTTCTTACAAAGTTAAGTGCTTTTTGTGATTGCTATATGTACTCTCGCTAAAGGTCACTGTGATGTGCGCACATTTTATTGAATAAAATTTGTACATGTCTTTAACTGTTGTGTTGTTCTTTCAGACCTGAACCGAAGCAGACAAATTTGACCCAAACATGGAAGCAGTGCTAATGGAAACATTTAGAGGTGAGACAGCAGTCTTTTTTTGACAAATTGGATGATAGGATGGCGAAGAAGTAGCACTTTTGAAACATAATGTGGTGCACTTACTATGCAAGCTGCACATGGATTTTGAAGTGACATTATTCGTTATGCCCTGTTTTGCTGGTCTTTAGTCATATTTATTTTCTAGTGGCATTGATGTATCATTGCTTTGATATGGTGAAATTTTAAATTTGTCATTTAATATGAATATTGAAATTTATTTACTCTGCGCATGTATGGGCAGAGTAAGTGGCAGTTGTCCATGGCATATTGAAATAAACGAGCGCTTTGTCATGGCACAGAAATAAAATTCTTGTTCAAAAAATAAAATTTTGTCTCAAGTACCTGAAATGCTATCTTACATAACATTAGACATATTGTAGCTGTTCAGTTTGTCTTGTAGACCACATCCCCCCCCCAAAAAAAATGCTGTATTTTGCAATTGACGCATAGTATTTCTCAAGGTTGGCCATTGATTCCAATTTAGCAAATCACACTACTGTCTTCTGTTTTTGCCAGGTATGATGCTGATGCGTTTGAGGTTATTACATATGATAGTGAAATTTTGGCTCTTGGTGTTTCACTCATTGTGATGCTATGTGCCAAGTGTTTTTTTCGTTGTCGCCTTAAAACAGAGAAGTCCACTTGTCGAAATGTTGGCGCCTGCTTTCACCTTGTTCTCATTTTGCTCAGTGTTCTTTTAGTTGTTTATAGTATTGTAATTTATTATGATATCTAATGGTGGCTGAGAGCTGTTAAATAACTACGCTTTTGTTGCAGACACAAATTAAAATCTATATGTAGCGAGTAGAGCACTGCACGGGCTCTGGCTTACCCGAAAGCCCGGGCCCGGCCCCGCCCATGGGCCCGGCCGGGTACAGCAGTTTTTTCACGGGCTCGGGCTGGGCTCGGGCACGGCGTGTGCTTTTTGACCCGGGTGCGGGCCGGGCTCGGGTTTTTTGACGCGGGCCCGGGCCGGGCTCGGGCTTTCTGCGAGTTATTCTCGGGCTTCTCAACTCTGAAAAACATGTATTTTCGGTCTCGGGCCTGGTTCGGGCCGGTTTCGAGCCGGGCTCGGGTGGCGGGCCGGGCCGGGCGGGTAACGCAGATTATTTCCGGGCCCGGGCCGGGCCCGGGTCTCGCCATAAATGTTTTGATCGGGCTCGGGGCCCAATGTAAAAACGGGCCCGGGCCGGGCCCGGGCCGCAAAAATCGGCCCATGCAGTGCTCTAGTAGCGAGCTTCCATGTTAGCTTAGAGATAGTCATTTGACTACCCAGGCAGAGGTCAGAGCAGTTGCTGTGAAGGGTCTTGTTGAGTACCAGGAGGTAGTTTCACCAACTCTTACTATGGTAGTCATGTACACCACCATTGTTTGCCAGTCAATTGACGAAGGGTCACTGTTGGCATTGCAAAGGGGTTCCATTGACTACCAAGAGGTACTTGCACGGAGCACTGAGGTAGTCGCATCAACTCTTGCCATGATAGTCATGTACACCACGATTGTTTGTCAGTTGTCAAATGACTACCCTCTGAAGGGTCATTGTGGCCATTGCAAGGGGTTCTGCGGACTACCAAGAGGTACTTGCATGGACCACTAAGGTAGTCGCGTCGGCTCTTGCCATGGTAGTCATGTACATCACCATTGTTTGTCAGTTGTCAAATGACTACCCTAGGAAGGGTAATTGTGGCCATTGCAAAGGGGTTCCACTGACTACCAAGAGGTACTTGCATGGATTACTGAGGTAGTCGCATCAACTCCTGCTTTGGGAGTAACGCATACTCCTCTGTGCTTCTTGAGGGAGAGAGTCACCGGTACTGCAAGAGAGTCGCCGGTACTGTGATTCCAAGAAAGTACATGTTACCACCCAAAAGGTGATCACATGTGTGACGAGCAGATACACCTGTAAAAGAGTCGGTTGAGACTGCCTTTTTTTAAGAGTGTAGTACGCCTACGCCTCCGCCTTTGATTGACCCAGTCATTTTGTTGCATCCTTCCCATACAAAATTGTCAATAACAGGCAGCTGCTCTAAATCTCGTAGATGCGTTTCGGTCAAGGCGTACACGCTAATCGCTTCATCATTCAGCTGCGTTTGAATTTCTAGCCATTTTTCCTGCTTGCGACCACCCTGAATGTTAATGTAGCAAATTTTACCTTCTCTATTCTTATCCTTTCTGCGTCTTTTCCTGAATCCTGGTCGTCTTAATCTGCCCTTAACTGGTGTTTCGCTACGTTCAATACTTAATCCTGCTTCCTGATTGCCTGGGGCCCACCTAAAAAACTACAGCTCACGCCGCGAATCGACGACCGACCGTTGGTGCTACACTTTCACTAAAATGTATGCCGTCACGAACAAAAAGCGCCTTCGCGGCCTGCTCCGTGCACTTCTCGGTTGATGTCACTGACCGTAAAATTCATTGCTTTAGCTAGAGTCCAAATTTTCCTGTTTACTGCAAGAACTGCCCTTTCATATTTATACCCTTGCCTTTCAACATCTGGAACCGTGCACACCGCGATTTGTACTTCCTTTGAAGCATTCCGCAGGTCAGTCACCCCTTTGGCTATTTGCTTTGTGATCCCTGCCCCTCGTCCGTGCAGTACGCCAATCACTCCGCCCGTTATCACCACTAGGTGTCTCTCCTCCATTGTGTCCCATATGCGTTCCTTGGCCTTTGCTATCACCTCTCTAATCAGCTTTCCCGGAAGCGCACTAACCTGGACTCGTTCGCCTACACCTACCCTCTCTGTTATCGCCAGTCCTACTTTACGCATGTTGGAATCCCCAACAAAGACAATTCAACGCTTTTCTTCCCCCTCACCACCGAAAGCTGCCCCTGAGGTCCCAATGACCTCCCCTCCTTTCTTATCCTTGCCCTTGGCTTTGTTTTCTCTTGCGGCCGCGTCAGTGGTATCCCCTTCGTGACCATCACTGACGTTTCCGCCACTGCTTCCCGGCGTGGCGGGTTCGGCTGCCTTAGCTGCACTCGCATCGCAGCCAGCTCCGTTCGCGGTGTTCGCCTCGATGCGTTCACCATTGCTTTGTGGAATGGTGGCCCTCAGCTGAATTTCTGTGTTAGCTAGCTTTTCTTCTACCTCGTTCCTTTGCTTCTGCTCGCTTTTAAGTTCCTTTTCAAGCTTTCCCACCCGCTTCGCTAGCTTATCCTTCTCCTGCTCTAGACGGTCTAGCCGCGACCCTAGCACACAAATCCTACAGATAAAATATGCACCGTTCGTTTCTTGTGCTCACTTAAACCGCGTTTCTTTCAACGCGTAAGAACGCTCGCACTCAGAACCACGCACGAGTGAGTTCCCCCTAGTACCAATCATCATCTTGTACTGACAAGGCGTAGATGTGACAAAAAATAAAATTATTTGTTACCCACTTTTATCTAAGCGAAAAGACCAGGAAACTGAAAAGCATGAAAATATTTTATAAAGATTGCTTGGCTAAGATAACACTCCTAAAAAAACCAATAGCGAAATATAAAATAAGCAAACTCATCTCTTTGGCACGCTGCTCCTTCTGCGCTGAGACGGCACCTCAACACGTCTGCTCCCGTCGGCTTCACTCGTGAGAATGAAGCAATACGCAGCAGCGCCATCTCGTGTAGAGATGTTTAGCCACTGCATGCAACGTTTCATCCTTTTTGCTGTACGATTCAATATTTCTGCTCTGACCAGCCACTAAAGGGCAATGTCAAGGAAAAAGGAGCCTGCTGATCGCTGCACACGCAAATGCCTTTCCGTTCTGCTGAACAAATGCAATATTTTTGCTCTGACCAGCCAATAAAGTGGAAATTCCAAGGGAAATGGAGCCAGCCCCTCCCTGCACACGTAAATGCTTTATTATCTTGGATGACGGTACTAAGCAATGTCGAATAGTCTTTTCTGTATGAAACCGAAATATCGCATTGCCATTTCACTAGAATTTTTACAGCCCTATAGGTCAATACGACGAGCTTAGACGCTGCATTGTTGAGAGGAAGGAATGCACTGTGCAAAACAGGCTTTAGACCAGTGGTTACAGCAGCTCAGGAATCAATGCACATGCATTTGTGTGGCCTTCTACATTACCTTGTACTTCGGAGTAAGAGCGCTCCACTTTGATAAAACGAAAAGGTTTACATCTGATTGATCATCCGAGCAGACACAACGTTCGCATCCCTCAGTCGCCTTTGCTTGCTCGCTACATCAAGTTTTCAACAACCATCGCATCTGCCATTTTTATACCGGGGAACACATGCGCCATGCGCTTTGCCACATCTTTTCAAACTCTATCGACAATTTTGAACATCAGACAATTTCTGTTTTTGTCTTAGTATTTCGCTCCGCCTGCTAAGGTGTGCATGTAGGCTACCTTGCCCTTTTCCTGTAGTGCCGCTGTTTGCTTCAGGGCTTGCTCTTCGCCCCCCTGGCATCTTGCATGCCTTTTATAGTATTGCAGCTCAACTTCCCTCTACAATCAAGGCACGTTCTTTCTCGTTACACCATGCGCTGGCCGCTGCCCTATCTATCAATACGCCTCGCAGAAACTGCTCAAAATCATCTTTCAACCCGAAATGCCTTGATGGCCAGAATAACGTCCTCGCCATTTAGTTTCTCTAAAAGCATTCGCCTGTTGAATTTGCATCATTCCACTTCGACCGAGTTTTCTGCTTATAATGAAATGAGATGTCGCCGTACACGGCTGGAACTACCAAATATTCAAAACCTCCGTAGGCTCTATGTGGCACACCGCTCAAAAGTACCGCGAGATTCCTTATTTGATTGACATATTTTGGAACAATAAATTTTCCTAAGCTCTGCAACTACAAAGCTGACTCCAAATTAGACAATTTCTTTTTGTAGTCGTTTAATTTTCATAGAAGGTAATGTTTTACTGAAACATGTACTTGTTCTTGGCAAGATGTGCGATGACTGCGATGGCTCGCGGAGCCGTCACTTGTATCTGTTCCGTGGCTGGGTCTGCTCCTCGCCTTATTGTTGTCTGCTCTGAGAATGGTCTACGCACAACGAAGCTTAGGTTCGACTGTGTGGTCCTGAAGAAACTTCGGTACCAGTATTATTTACTCGGGCTGCGCAGCATTTGAACATTGCTGTGGACGATTCAGGCTCACTCAGATCGCCAGCCTACTCAGCGCAGTTTTGTCCATTAGAAAGCGGAGTCATTGACGCTGGATGCTCTGATTACTCAATACAGTTACCCATGTTCACGTTAATTGCCAGATGATCGCTAATGTTCATCTAAATAGGTCATGAAGCTTGGAACAAATAGCGTACCAAAACATATTGCCAGAGATATCGTTATTTCAGCATCACGATAACTTACTCTCGCTATGCTGTCGTCATCACGCTTTCTACCCTGACATAGCGGGCCAAGTTGTGTAATACCTTGGACCACTAGGTGTAGGGTCATGGTCATAATGCCGTCATGGCAATGGCATCGCCGCCATTTGAGCATTGGCATGCCGTCGTCGTAGCTCCATCGTAGTTCCGCATTCATTGTAACAGCGCCATAATGATGCCGTCGTGGTCATTCGATCCTTGTCAGTCCAGCTTAGTGAATAGACTCTCGTCATGCTACCGTCGTTAGGCCTTTTTCTCCCTCCCAGTGGTCAAGTTGTCTGATAGCGTGTGCCTGATATAAGTTGTCTGATATATGTTTGAGGTGGTGATGCCATGGTGGTCACTGCATCGTTGTCATACGAGCTTTGGCATCCGAAACACTTCCTGACATCGTCCTCACGCCATCTTCGTCGCACAGACATCGTCACACTGTCGTTTTATCGGTGTCATCACTTTAGTTACGTCGCCTCTTTTTGGTCCTACCGTCGACGCCACACCACTTTCTCCGTTCCATCGGCCTCAATCTTCCTTCGTAATTCCACCATAGTCATACTGTGGTCACAGAACAGTGACTAAGCCGCCCTTGTCAAGGCGTCATCGTCAGGCAGCCCCAATCAAGCCCCCATTATCAGCACATTGTCCTTATGACGTCGTAATCGTAACATCATTGTCACTCTAGCGTCGTCATCCGACTCTCATCCTACCATCGTTGTTACTTCACCGTCCGCATTGTCAAGCCATCATACACTACTCGTCATCCCAATGTCTTCATGTCTTTCTCATGCGATCGTCATAAGTGCAACGTCGTCATGCAGTCGTCATCATTGATTTGTTGTACCGTTGTCGGGATGCCGTCGTGGTGGCTCCATCGTTATGACTATAACTTCTACATCCAACAGTTGTCATGCTATCGTCGTCATACCACCTTTGTCGAAAAATCGAAGCCATTGCTTGTTCGCCATTCTATCGTTATCATGCAGTCATTCAACAGTGAATATGATTATGCCGCGGCTGTCATGCCATGATCGTTAATGCATCATGATCAGACAGACGCTATCATGCATACGTTGTCATACCGTTATCGTCCTGCCGTCTTGGTCCTGCCATCGTCGCCATTCGCGCTTCTCCATCCGGTTGTGATCATACGCAGTCGACACGTCATCGTCTTCATTAAGTCGTCGTCTTGTCATTGTCCCCACGTCGTCGTCTTTTCGTTTTCCTCTTTATACCATCGTCATAATTTAGGAATCTATACCTCATTGCTGTCTTGCCTTTGTTGTTTACACCTTTTTCGTTTGAATGATGTCATTCCTCCTTCTTCATTGCGTCGTCACTGCGTCGGCGTCATACATTCGTCCTCATGCCGCCATTCTCATAGACGAACTTGACAAGCGAGTTGCATACCAATGCGGTACGATATCGGAGTATGTGGCATAGAGCCAAAGTACTGAAAGTCACAGAATTTGTGCTATACCTGTTAAATAAACCTGACTCGAAACACATGATTTGTCTCTAGATTGCTGGATTGTTATTCGCACAACCGTCGACAATTACCGTGACTAGAATTCTTCCATAAAATTATTTGCCATACTTTGTCTGGTTTCGTGGTGTTTATGTTTATTACGAAAGACTGATACTGATACTATCCAAAGTGTCGTTTTTCAAATTAACTGATTAATCTCTGTATGCGCTATCATATGCTAATAATAATAAATAAAGGCCCGGAGACGCAGTTAGAGAGTCCGCAACTGAAATGACCACGAATTGTACATTGCTTAGAAATTCATAAATAAAACACAAGCTTTTTTGCATATTTAGGGGAAATAATATCAATGAAACACGCATACTTAAATAAATATAAGGAGTACACAAACAACCTACTGGGAGGATTGGGCGTAGCAACGAAATTATACTTATTCTTCTTCTTTCTGGGGTTTTACGTGCCAAAACCAGTTCTGATTATGAGGCACGCCGTAGTGGAGGGCTCCGGAATAATTTCGACCACCTGGGGTTCTTTAACGTGCACTACAACGCAAGCACACGGGCGTTTTTGCATTTCGCCTCCATCGAAATGCGGCCGCCGCGGCCGGGATTCGATCCCGCGATCTCGAGCTCAGCAGCGCAACGCCTTAGCTGACTGAGCTACCCCGGCGGGTGAAATTATACTTATTATACGAGGTCTAATAATTCCAGAAAACTATGAGCTACGAAAAGATTTGGTATGAAACCTCTAGTTTCAAAACACGTTATCCTTGCAATAAGTACTGGACGCGATGCTTCATCAGTAAGAAAATATTATTCACCAGTTCTGCAATGTTTAAGACGAACTTCTTTTTTGCATGCAGGGTAGGTTCGAACAATTTCTGGCTACTTGGCCTTTGTCTTCGTTTGACTACATATATGGAGAACCAAGGTAGCTGTGGAATCCTTGTAGATATTTGCCAAGATATTCACGTATGCCTCCTCCACTCCTTGATTACGCAATGCCTCTATGACTGCTGATATCTCTACTGAATCGAATGCCTTTTCATAATCTATGAAAGCCATATAGAGAGGTTGATTGTACTCCGCTGATTTCTCGATTACCTGATTGATCCATGCCATCAATCAGGTAATCGAGAAATCTGCGGAGTACAATCAACCTCTCTATATGGCTTTCATAGATTATGAAAAGGCATTCGATTCAGTAGAGATATCAGCAGTCATAGAGGCATTGCGTAATCAAGAGTGGAGGAGGCATACGTGAATATCTTGGCAAATATCTACAAGGATTCCACAGCTACCTTGGTTCTCCACAAGAAAAGTAGAAAGATACCTATCAAGAAAGGGGTCAGGCAAGGAGACACAATCTCTCCAATGCTATTCACTGCATGCTTAGAAGAAGTATTCAAGCTCTTAGACTGGGAAGAATTAGGAGTGAGGATCGATGGCGAATATCTCAGCAACCTTCGGTTTGCAGATGATATTGTCCTATTGAGCAACAATGGAGAGGAATTACAACAAATGATTGAGGACCTTCATCGAGAAAGTGCAAGAATTGGGTTGAAGATGAATATGCAGAAGACAAAGATAATGTTCAATAGCCTGGCAAGCGAACAAGAATTCAGGATCGCCAGTCAGCCTCTAGAATCTGTAAAGGAATATGTTTATCTAGGTCAATTACTCACAGGGGACCCTGATCATGAGAAAGAAATTTACAGAAGAATAAAATTAGGTTGGAGTGCATACGGCAGGCATTGCCAAATCCTGACTGGGAGCTTACCACTGTCGTTGAAAAGAAAAGTGTACAATCATTGCATTCTACCGGTGCTAACATACGGGGCAGAAACTTGGAGGTTAACAAAGAAGCTCGAGAACAAGTTAAGGACCGCACAAAGAGCAATGGAACGAAAAATCTTAGGAGTAACGTTAAGAGACAGGAAGAGAGCGGTGTGGATCAGAGAACAAACGGGGGTAGACGATATTCTAGTTGACATTAAGCGGAAGAAATGGAGCTGGGCAGGCCATGTAATGCGTAGGATGGATAACCGGTGGACCATTAGGGTTACAGAATGGATACCAAGAGAAGGGAAGCGCAGTCGAGGACGGCAGAAAGTCAGGTGGGATGATGAGGTTAGGAAATTCGCAGGCGCAAGTTGGAATACGCTAGCGCAAGACAGGGGTAATTGGAGATCGCAGGGAGAGGCCTTCGTCCTGCAGTGGACATAAATATAGGCTGATGAAAAAAAAATATTTCCATCCAGGGGTTATTTCCAGCCGCAAACCGAATTAGGCAGATGGAAAGTCCGTGCTTTTATTGGCATTGTAGTGTCTGTAAAACCACATAGACATCGTGACACCTACTTTCGCTACACTGTTTGATAAAGTCCTTTTCACGGGTTCATATCCGGACGTGTTAAAAACGGCAAGAGTGACGCCTATTTATGAAAGTGGGGACCTGAATGAATTCAGTAATTATATACCTAAATCGTTAGTGAGCTGCATGGATATAAAGCTAAAAAATCTGCTGGCTAGTAGAGTAACAATATTTTTATATAAAAATGAAGTCCTGCCCCCGCGTCAACACGGCTTTCAAATGTCTTCATTAAAAGCTATGGCTATTTTGTCCTACATTGATACAAACAATGAAGCTTTGAACATTAACGAAATATAATTCTGGGATATAAGAAAGATCATTTAAGATTAAGCGTTTTTAGATTAAGAATAATATTTTAGAATGGAACCAAAACTAAATTTGACAGTCTTGGAACCCGATTTCAGGAAAAGCACTTCTAAGTAATGGTTCCACATAGCTATTGATCGTGATAAAATAGAAAAATGGCTCTCTGCTCTGCTTAGTTGTAACCCTGGTACCTATTCTGAATAGCACGCTTCATATTGACAGGCTGTGTCGTAAGCTGTCTTGTACATGCTTTGCCCTGACGATGGTACGGAGTCACTTCAGTTTCAACTCGTTCAGAACCATTAATTTCAGTCTCGTTCGCTATGAACAATCATTACGCGTGTAGCAGTGTAGCCTGCGGGTTTGCCTACAAAGCATGCTTAGAACCTGTGGTACGGTTCCAAAAGAGGGCTTTCAGAATAATCAATCATACAAGCTTTAATACACCGTGAAAATACAACCTTCGTCTGTAAAGTTCCGAGACGGAGTCCATAAAAAATGCTTTTAACATTGAAATCATTTGTGCAGCACCCCTTCGAAATAGTCTCTCTTGCAGTCTATACACTGCTTCCAACGCTTTTTGAGGTCTTGCAAACAGTTGGAAAACGCTTCTTTTGGGAGGGCTGTCAGCTTCTTTGTCGTGGCGTCTTGAATGGCCTCCACGCTCCCCATCCAGCGACCTTTTAGGGCTCTCTCCACACGAGGAAACAGGAGAAAATCGCATCGGGAGAGGTCAGGCGAGTATGGCGGATGGGGAAGTACAGTAATTCTGTGCTTGGCGAGAAATTTCACGCTGAGAGCAGTGTGCGGACCATTGTCTAGATGCCCACAAGTCAGGGCGACGGCATCACAATCCATCACGCAAGTGTTGGAGCACACGGATATAAAACTCCTGATGCACCGTCTACCCTTGTGGCACGAACTCGTGATGTATGACACCTCTGGCATTGAAAAAAACTATCAGCATCGTCTTTGTTTTGGTCTTCTGCCGCCGCACCTTTCTCCACGCCGGAGAGCGTGTGAAACGCTATTCGGCGCTCTGCCTCTTTGTATGAGGATTTTATTGGAAACACCATGTTTCTTCTTCAGCAATGATGCTGTCGACGAATGCAGCATCCTTCTCTGCGTAGGAGAGCAAATCAGCGCTCACTGATGCCCGCGTGTCCTTCTGGTCCTGTGTGAGGGAGTGCGGTTCAACTCTGGCATTCATCTTTTGTTTCCCCAAGTTCTCACGCAAAATTTGGTGACATGTTGTCTTACTAATGTCGAGAGCGTACGATATCATGTGGGCTGTAATGGTGCGGTATTGCTGTACAATCTCCGTGATCCGAGCCACGTTTTCATTCCGTGAGGTCGGTACGTACTCCCTCCGTACACGGCCCTTCCCGTCCGGCCTCGGCGTCGGTGACTGCAGACGTACACACACGCTGTTAGTTTCGAAAGCTCCGTTCAGCTTTTCTGTACATTCAAGACCTTTCCCACTGCCACGTAACTGTGCCTGCACGAATGAAGCAATTTCAGCGTGGACCCGCGAATCACCCAGCGAAGAGTCTTGTGCTTCTTGAGCATTAAATCAGTCAAGAGGCGAAGAACAGAGGGGAGACGCGGCAGAAACAACGACGAGCCTTGCGCGCCATTACCGCAATGGCTGTTTCCGTGAAGTGCGGATGTGGCGTGCCGTGGTTTTGGTAAAGTCAAACTAATGTAAACATTGGTCCAAGTGGAGCTGGGGGATGTATTCATTTCGGTCGCTCTCGCGGAAACCAAAAATGTCATTCGCCGAAAGCTTTGTCTACAAGAAGAGAAACCCGGCAGCACAGCATTTCCAGTTTAGGAGTCCATGCGCGGGCCCACTCACTGAAAAGATTGACTGTCATCCACCCTTTCTTGTGGAACGCATGTCGGTCTGGAAGGCCTTTTGCTTTCTCGAAGCAGAGTTGCGATCTGCTTTTGCCGATAATGAACGGCAGGAGTTCGCGCGAGCCATCCATATGCGCTGCGAGCTATACCGGAGCATACTGCTCATTTTTCCTCGACTGCATGCGCTGCCCGTCAGAATCAATATCTTGTTTGACAGATTTTGCCAAAACAGTGTCGTTTCAACTTTGTCCGCATTAAATATTTACGCCGAGGCGACAAGTGATCGCGTATTTGTTAGCAACAACACACTTGCAGCGGCGCGGCACGGCGGAGCGTTCGATGTAATGGACTCCTTGAACAGGAGTTCAATGTACGTGTAGTACATCGGCATACTTTTGCATGGGACTTTCAAGCGGATTTCACAACTGTTCGATAGAGACAATAACTCGATAAATCAGGGTTAGATATATCCGGAATCGCCTCTATCTATCTATCTATCTATCTATCTATCTATCTATCTATCTATCTATCTATCTATCTATCTATCTATCTATCTATCTATCTATCTGTCTGTCTATCTATCTATCTATCTATCTATCTATCTATCTATCTATCTATCTAGTTTCTTACGCGGACCCTGTGGCCCGAGTTGTCTTCTTGCTTGGGTCAATAGGTATGTGCTACTGGTTGCGATGTCATCGTCGTTGTTTCATTGTCGTCATTTCGGATTCGCGATCTTACTCCCGCTATGCTCTCGTCGTCGTGCCTTCTAGTCCGCACCCAGTGGCCCAAGTTGTTTATTAACGTGAGCCAAAAAGTTTCGGATTGAGGCGTAGAGCCATTGTGGTCATTGCAGCGTCGCCATTCCAGCATTGCTTACGAATTTCGCCATGCCGCCATTGTCACGCCATCGTAGTAAACACTGCCGTCTTTCATTCTTTATCACAACGCCATCGTGATGTCGTGGTGGTTACTCAATTGTCACGCCAGCTTCATGATCTGACTCTTGTAATAGTGTCGTCGTCATGCCTGCTGCTCCAATCATGTGACCCAAGTTGTCTTGTTGCTTGGGACATAAGGTCTGTGTTCGTGATTATGATGCCATCGTGGATGTTGCAACGTCTTCATTCCCGCTTGGTCATCTGAATGTGCTCATGCCGTCGTCACAACGCCATCGCCGTCATGCTGTCGCCTTTATGCAACATTCGTCGGTCAATCAACATCAATCTTTATTCGTCCTAATGCCATAATCATATTATCGCCATTCATCCATCGTTTGGCCGCACTTGTCAGGCCGTCATAGTCAGAAAGTCGCGATTGTGCAACCATTGTTAAACCGTCGTCATGTCATAGTGGTCTTCCAAGCATCGTCATACCAACTTTGTCATCCGACTTGCGTCATGACGTCGCCGTCATGAGAACGTTGTCATGCAGGATTCATGATCAAGTCATCTTTACGCAATTGTCATCATACAGTCGTCGTCATGCATTCGTTGTCGTACCGTCATTGTGATGCTTCCGTGGTCATTGCAGCGTTGTCATTGTAAGTTTGACGTTAGACTATCATCGTTCCGTCGTCGTGAGCCTCGTCGTCACACAGTCGTTGTCATATTTTTGTAAAATGCCATCGTCGCCACGCTATCGTTTCAATATTGTCATCACTTCAGTAACTTCATCCCATTGTCTCCATCCCGTCTTCGTCGTACCACCTTCGGCAAAAAATCGTCGTCATTCCTTTTTCATCATTGTATCGTGATCATGCTGTCGCCATATATAGTACTTAGATGTACCTTTCTTTTTTACAGTAAAGATGTTTATGGCTTGGGTTTCGTGAATTTCTTTTCTGCGCGAGCCAAAGTGTGAGGTGATCCTGGTGATAGCGCAGAAAGGGTCCAAGCGCACTGCCATATACCCCTGTGTACTCCGGGTCGTAGCCTCCGAGAGCTCTAACGTGCCCTTGAACTACCCTTGTCATACCTCGGACCCAAACAGGTTCCCGGGAGCAAGGTTAACAACAGACACTACGACCGGATCAGCCGAAAAGGCCGATCCACGCGGCCATGTAAACGCTCGCGCGCCCTCTCTTTGTCGGCGTTCTGAACGTTTGCGTGCCCAGTTTCCTGCCGCTCTCTCGGGGCGGCGACAGCGTCACGCATGTATCTAAGACAAGGTGTCGTTCTCCATTTTGAATTTTATTTCTCTTCCCGCCCTAAAGGGGAGGCTGGGCGTAGTGTGCGCTCCCGACGACAATTGCATTCTCGTCTCTGTTCCTGCCGTCGCTCTTCGTAGGGGCGCATTGCTCCTTGGGAGTGCGGAAAATACGCGGCCTGCCCCTTGTGTGTCACCTTTGTGTCGTGTGTTAAACAGCTTCGCTGGTCATCCAGCTTGACAGAGTGGAATGGTTGATGATTTTTTGATGTACGGATTCAGTTTTACAACAATCACTTTGCTTGATAGGGCACTAATCAACCGAGCCATACTCCAGTATAGGTAGGATCACCATCGTATATCACAGTAGTTTCGTATATTTAGGAGCAGCAGAAAGGCGCGTGCTCTATAGATGCAAGATATTAAAGTTATGTACCAGTTATCATATGTATATCCTTTACAATGATATGGTACGTATAAAAACGAAACGATACCAAGGTAGTTATAAACACTAGGTAACGAAGAGTTGTCGAAATAATATTTGAAATACAGCGGCGATGAACGCTTAGTAAAGGACATAACTACTGTTTTAGAAAAAAAGTTTTTAGAAAAAGTTGTACGCCAAGTGCACAACATGCTGAAAGGGTTGCCAAGTCGCTGGTGGTCCTTAGATGTCTTTGATTACGCCATATAATACACAGTCGTCAGCATACAGCCGGACACTAGAAGTTACCCGCCGGGGTGGCTCAGTCAGCTAAGGCGTTGCGCTGCTGAGCGCGAGATCGCGGGATCGAATCCCGGCCGCGGCGGCCGCATTTCGATGGAGGCGAAATGCAAAAACGCCCGTGTGCTTGCGTTGTAGTGCACGTTAAAGAACCCCAGGTGGTCAAAATTAATCCGGAGCCCTCCACTACGGCGTGCCTCATAATCAGAACTGGTTTTGGCACGTAAAACCCCAGAAAGAAGAAGAAGAAGGACACTAGAAGTTATGGTATTTGCGAGATTATTATTATAGATGACAAATAGTAATGGGCCGAGTACTTAGCTCTGCGGGGCACCAGCCGATCAAGTAGCATGGAAGAGATGACTGAAATAAAGCTAAAGAATTCCAACCGCTTTGTGAGGAAGCTAGAAATCCAGTTTATTGGTTGTGGTTTCTTGAGAACAGGAGGGAGTATCAACTGGAGTAATGTGCCGTATATGTCATATGCGTGTATGCACCTTCATTTACCCGCGTTAATATATCGGATAGAAGCTTGGTGGTTAACAAAAGCGCTGTAAAACTAGATATGAACTGAGAAAGGGCAATACAACATAAATGACGCAGATCGCAAGAAAGGCGACGCATTGATTGCGATAGCAAGCACTTGAGAGCTATACGAAGTAAAGATTCCAGTTGTATCAGCTGCATAAACTGCTGTAAACATTTGCTTACAAACAAATTAAGCATGTTGTCACGCGTGTACAGGCAAGCACGAACAAATCTCACTGGACGACCCCGGATACTTACTGTCAAAACGCTGTCGTGATGAAGAGCGGTCGCAGAGGTGACTGAATTTACTTCCGTGTTGCCTGCAGCTTCAGTGCGAACGAGGCGCGTGAGAATACAGCGCACGCGAAGCTACCATATATATCTGGCCCACTAGCCTTCAAAGAACATATCGCAAATTACCTCCAGGTAGTGAGTGCGCGCTGCCGCCCTCAGCCACCACTGCCCGACTAGAAAAGGAGATGCGCACTAACCCGCTCCCTCTTCTCTTGCGCGCGCGAGAAAACCACTCCACATCAAACCACCATCATTCGCGGCTCACCTTGGCAAGTTTTCCTTCACTCCTACAGCATACCGCGCACGGATGCGATGTTATCACATTGCAACTTTCTACGCAACTTCCAGACGCCGACAACGACGGCGGAAACTCGCCTAGGGTGTCGATATACTTGCTATCGCAATACAACATTATACGTTACGTTAAGAGACAAGGGAGCGGAGTGGACCAGAGAGTGCAGGTACATTCTAGTTGGCAATAGGAGGGAAAATAGACCTGGGACGTAGACGTACTGTGCTGGGCAGATAACCGATGGTCTCTTAGAGCAACACAATAGGGCCCAAAGGAAGTGAAGTGCAGTTGGGGACGGTAGAATATGAGGCTGGGGCATGAAAGGAAAGTTACAGACACAACTCTGAATGAGCTTGCGCTAGACAGGATGATTTGAGATTATTAGGAGAGGCCTCCATTCTGCAGTGGACTTTAAAAAGTCGCAGTTTCGCCCGAAAGGCGAAGAATGAATTGCGTTAGAAAATTAGTAGAGAGCTATACGGAGTAAGGATAGTAGTTTTATCGGCTGTCGAGACTTGAATACTTTCGCTTACTAACTGAATTGACAAACGTGGTGTCAGCGCGCACAAGCAAACATGGATAGATCACACTCGATGACCGCACACAACCCCAGTACAAATGCTGGCGTGAGCAAGCGCACCAGCAGCAGCGAGCGAAGCATGCTTTAACGCACACGTACAGCGCGCGGCGACGATTTTATCGCCCTTGGACTTTAACCGGAGCCTCACGCGACGGCGACGATGACGCCGACTGCAAAAATTTCCTTGGAGTGTCCATATAATTGCTGTCGCAATAAAATAGGGCTGATGACGATAGGTGTTGCTGCCCTGTACTCAGCCTTGTCGGCTAATCGGCGTGTTGGCGAATCGGCATGCCGGATGATTGACAAAGAATAACCTTTCGCATCGAAAAAAAATGTTTTGAGCTTTAACATACGTATTGCATACGCTTGCATCGCAGCTTTCCATTATGATAGCTTATAGAACATAAGCTGCCGGAAAGTAGCCTATCAGACTGTCCGGTGAATGTCCGCCAACGTGTTTTTTCATATCAGAGGAGCACTTTGAAATTTATTGAGTAGTACGTTCCACTTTCTCGCACAAATGAATCTGAAACCTTGTTATTTTCCTGTAGCTCTAGCTAAAAGCAAGAGTTATTTATTACTACGGGTGAAATTGTTCTTGAAGTACAGACGTGGAAGCCTAATACGGCAAAGATTAGGAAACAGTTTTCCATAACCGAGCCCGTTCGCTTTGCTGCAACACCCTTCATCCGTACCAGGATGGGTGAAGAAGCGTAACCCAGTGTCGCAACGCAATGAGCAACGGATAGTTTATTGGCTGTAGTAAATCAGTCGGATGCCCGGGTGCAAATTAACATGTGTTTATTGACACACAGACCTTTTATAGTATGAAACAACCGTGATAAGGCCACTCTTGCGTCGGTGATCAAATATAAAATGGACATGCAACGTCACTATGTAAAACTCCTTCCTCCTAAGATTAGTTATATAAAGAAAACCAAAACTACGTTAGACTAGTCATTAATGCCATAACGTAGAACAGGCCGTCGATCGCGCGTAGACCTTCGCTGCGCGATCGGATCTTGGGTGGCTTGCTCCGGGCATGCCCCAAGGGTTGCCTCCGGGCTTGTCAGCTGCTGCTGTGGCTGTCTTGCCGTGGCAGGAAGCCCGGTATAGTAGCCCAGCCAGGTACCTTGCGCTGCTGCGGACCTCGTACAGGCACTTCTCAGTTGGCCCCGGTGTCTTTGATGGCGCTCCCTGTTGTCCAGTTGAGTTGTATACGACACCGGGCATCTGACTGCCACCACTTTGGCAACTTTCAACCTGGAACCTGGAGTGAAACTTTTAGAGTAGACAGCGTCACCGACACGGTACCTCTTCGTCTCGGGTCGGTGAACCTCAGGCGCATGCTGTTGGTCCGGATGAAGTCGGTCCAGAGCAATTCTCAGCCTTCGCCCCATCATCAATTTTGCTGGCGATTTACCTGTGACAGAATGTGGCATCGTATGCTGTTTAAACAGGAACCACGAAATATTGCACTGTGTTGCTCCTTCCTGTTCCTTCTTTAACGCTTCTTTGACTTCTCTTACCATCTTCTCGGCTCTACCAGTATTGGCGGGATGATAAGGTGCAGTAAAAACAGCATGCACACCATAACACTTCAAAAAAGTTTGTAACTCAGCACTTGCCAAGGCTGTCCCATTATTCGAAACGATAACGTCTGGCTCACCATCTGTCGGAAATATTTTTCTTAAGCTTGTCACGATGGCAGTAGCCTTCATCGACGACATGAGTTCAACATATGCCGAGTTGCTGTACGTATTTAGCATAATACGGAATTCATCTCCCCTAATTGGGCCCGCAAAATCAATATGTAGATGACTCCAAGGTTGCTCTGGCTTGATCGAAAAATGAACGGGAGCCTTGGGGTCACTTTTACGGTTGCTTTGACATGGCTGGCATTACCGTACATACTCTTCAATTTCGTGGTCCAATTTAGGCCACCACATGAACTCTCTAGCTGCTGCTTTCATGACGCTCATCCCCATGTGATTTGCATGCAGGAGTTGGAGCACTCGTTGTGGTGCGGCTTTGGGAATGACCACGCGATTTACCCAGAGTATGCAATCTCGAGGCAACGATAACTCAGCCTTTCTCACCTCGTAAGGCTCAAACGTGCGGTGTAGTTGTGTCGACGGCCAGCCACAGAGGGTCCAGTCATTTGCCTTGGCCAAGACGCTGTCTTTCTTGATCAGCTTGACAATGTCCGCTGCCTGTAACGTTGCACACTCGACAGCTTCCAGCAGAAGCACGTCTCCAGGTGGCTGTGGTTCGTACTAGTCCCCGGGGGCTGGCAGACGAATGAATGCATCGGCCAGGGGCATAGCCAGGGGGGGGGGGGGTTGGGGGGGTTCAAACGCCTCCCGAATTCTTTTCCGCAACCCCCCCCCCCCCCCTTAGTTACCCACCCTTAGTTTTCGTCGCTTCGTGCTGACATAATTCATGAAACCGGTGCTACTATCACAATTTCATTCCTGGGCGTTTCCGTTTGGGTTGGTAATTTACAGCGAATCATGCCTGCATATGGAAAAAACTGTCACGATGTTTGTCAAGGCTTTGACACTGTGAAGTTTTGGGCGAAAATGTGGCGGCCCCATTCTGAACCAACAACTGCGCAACAAATGAAGCAACAAATGCGGCAGCCGCATTTTAGATGATGGCGAAAACGCTCGAGGCCCGTTTACTTAGATTTAGGTGCGCGTTAAAGACCCCAGGTGGTCGAAATATCCGGTATACATTTCAGCCGCTTCCCTTCAGGTGCCGGTTAGGCCGCGCTCGCGCAGGATCTTAGGCTATGTTCACACTTGGTCTCGAAGCTGTCGGAAGCGGCAAAATTTTGCAAAAATCCGCCCGCCTAGGCGGCAAAATAGGCAGAAAAACACGCAGCGAGCCAAATCGGTCTCGGGCCGATTTTTTCGCCATGGCGAAGCGGAAACGCGGCGGAAAGTCGTTCTGCTTCATTGGAAGCTACACTAGCATGTAAACAACCGGTTGTAAAATTGAACATGGCACCAAAAGTGCAGGCTGTAATGCTGATCGACGCGATCAAGAACCAGCCCTTGCTCTACGACAAGAGTGGCACTAAAACTTACTGTCAGCAATACTCGCGATAGTAATCAACGTCGCGCGACCGGAGGTGCGGCAACGAAGCCTTGGCGTGACCCAACTTCTCGCGCTTTTGCAAAGCCAGGCGAACCCACCACTGCCGTTTCCGAGGTGTCCGCGGCTTCCCTTTATTCATTGTCCATTTCTAGATAACAAGTAGGTAGAAGTATAAAAGCCATTTCTTCTTCCACTTCCACGGCAGACAATAGTTAGGCAGATTCCTCGTTCGCGCTCCATAATTCTCCTCGCACGTGCACGGTATGTTGCGGAAGTCGCGGTGTGCTTTTCTCGTCGCGACGATAGATTGGGAGCGTAGGTCTGACGTAGGACACGCAGGGTTTGGCGAGCCCCAACACAAGGGCCAGCCCGGGTTTTAGCTGTGGGGTTCCCGTTGCCCCTTTGGTTTCCTGGAGGCGCCGACAATACGAAATGATGAAATGTTAATACAACTTGTAAATAAAAGTTATTAAAGAAATATTATCACGCCTAGGCACCAACCTGTGACTCATCGCTACCGCGCCCGTGTGAGGAGAATTACTGAACGCCAGCGAGGAATTTACCGAAGGTCGCAGATGACACGCGAAGTTGCGTAAAATGATCACTTTCGATGACGGTACGTGGGTCAAAGAATGAACATACCATTCGAAATAATGCGATAATGAGCGCCACCACGCCGACAAACGTACGCAGACGAGATGGATCTGGACGAAAACGGCAGCGGCGGCCGCGGCGGTAGCAAAACAAATGTGAACAACTTGGACAGGCGCGGAAAAATTTTTCCGGCCGCTTTGGCCTTTCCGCCAGCTTGCCGCTTCCCAAGTGCGAACGTATAGTCTAAGACTTAGAGATTGACTCCCACCAAATAAGGAAATTTACTAGCCCGACGTTTCGGAACCAATTCGGCTCCTTCTTCAGCGGGTATTCTTCGGAGGTGGCGGTGTGCCGCTTTTAAAAGGACTTCCGAAGAATACCCCCTGAAGAAGGAGCCGAATTGGTTCCGAAAGGTCGGGCTAGTAAATTTTCTTATTTGGTTGGAGTCAATCTCTAAGTCTTAATCAATTTTCCCAACCAGACAGGCAATTCTGTCGAAATGTTTAGCTTCAAGTGTGTAGTCTGCGCGAGAAACGTCTCTTGTTTGCGATTGCGCCCCTACGGAAGGCGGGTAATTACTGTTGTGTTGTTGAATCCCAAACCAGCAATTACGGATGGCTGGTAGTTGATGTTTTGTTGTGGAATCCCAAACCAGCAATGTACACACGAAGGGGTTGATGATAGCAGTGAAATTCCACCGACTCGCAACAAAATGCACGAAACAGACAGCCGACAAGCATGCATGAATTACTGCTGTGCGCAGTACAGCGTAAGTAAACTCTTGTTGCAGGCGCTTACAGTTCTTGTCGGAGTTCACGCGTCCTGAGAAATTGATTATGTGCACTATGCACTGAACAAGACCGGAGTTCATTCCTGCATCACTATAGTACACCAATCAGTCGAGATTCTGGGAGGTACAAGGCTGCTTCCTGTTTGCACTGGCGTAAGTGAAGCAGAAATGAGTTGCACGCACTACTTAAAATGCGTACACATGCCATATATACATATGCTGTGCGGTGAAATATTCTGTACAATTCTGAATCTGTTGACGTAAAGGCAAATGACGGCTGCACGCTCGCACACAGCGGAAGACAGAGCAGCCCTAGCACTTGCCGCAGTAAATGCAACCCTCTCGTATGTGGGAGCAGGGTGACGAAAGCTTCGAAAAAAAAAAAGCCTTACGCGTTTTTGCGCGTATTTAAGTTTTCTAGCGCAAAGACGCAGCGAACAAGCTATTGCTATGGGAGTAGGTATAGCCTGGTCACACGTGCATTTTCACGCGTATCGCCGTCCTTGACTTGTGAAACGCACTTCGCCCCGACGAGGACGACGCCATCTACGCTTAACGGAAATTAACAATGAATGATGTCTTCTCCGACCGCACGGGTCGTCTCAATGATGCGTTTTCGAAGACTGGTCCATTCAGTGGCGCGATTAGAGACCGTTGCTCCAAACGCCCACTGTACCTGTCGTACTTACTGTATTTACTGAGCTTGCTTTACTTGTTACTTAATTTCTTCACAAGCACGCGCACACGCGAGGGGGGGGGGGGGGCGGTCCCATGTCTTTGATATACATGTATAGAGTCTGCTTAAACTACCGATATTTATTATATATCATGTGACGTAGAGGAAAGCAGAAGCTTGCCCCCCCCCCCCCCCCCCGGAAAAAATGTCTCGCTACGCCCCTGGCATCGGCTTTGGGGTTGTCTTCGCCTCCCCTACTGGATGCGGATGCGATAGTTATAAGCAGACAACAGAATCCACGGAAGCATTGTGGAGGACAGTACTTCTGGCACTCGCTTGTCCATGTTAAACCCAAAAGTCGTTTGTGATCGGTTATCACCGTGAATTCTCGCCCGGCGAGATACTGATGAAACCTTTTTACACCGAAGACGACGGCTAAACCTTCTTTCTCAATTTGGGCGTAGTTACGCTCACTTGCGCCAAGAGTTCGTGAAGCATAAGCTGTGGGTTGCTCCCTCCCGTCAGGTGCCCAATGGGTCAACACCGCGCCCATCTCTACAGGGGACGATGCTCCAGAATTGATCTCCTTCGAATCTGTACTTCTACCATGAACTTTTGTTCTTGCTCATTCACTTCGCGGAGAGAAAATAATTCCGCCATTTCGTAAGTGCCCTTGCTTTTACATCCTTCGCTGTTCTCTTCATGTGGCATTTTCTGTTCAGAAGTTTTGCCCTCGTCTTTTGGACGACAGGCTTTTGCTATGTGTCCCACTTTTTTGCACGTGAAACATGTCGCCTTTCTACAACTGCATAAATGCGGAGCGTGCTTACCACTGCAGCGGTAGCCACTGGAATCTTCCGCCGCGGTGTCTTGTTTCGTGCGAGTTGCTTGTATTAGCCCCTGGCTGTCTTTGTCTCATCTCGTCCCTAGTTGCATATGGCTGGCTATGTTTTAGTAGCTTCTGCTGTCAGGGCCATGTCGTACGCCCAGTCAAACGTTCTCCTCTTTAGGAGCAGGCCACTATTGTTTTAATTCGAAGGCGAATAGTACTGCCCACCTTAACAATTTTCTTATATAAATGCTTGTGTAGGACCCTCTCCAAGCGTGAAGGTGAGAGGGTTTCGTTGGGTCCGAGCTAGCACTGTGAAAGCAGATAACCAGATGACAATGGTTGTGCCCTCGTCTGCAATTGTTCCGCTTTTCCGTGTTTAGCTTGTGGTGGCTGGTGAAAAATTGTGATGGCGTCCAACGGAATGTTAAGATTGTCACTAAAATGTATCCTAAATGAACCACTTTTGGTAGAGTCATGTTATATATCTGCCGAAAGTGCTTGACAGCATTATACTGCCGCGCAAATGAAGATAATTACACGCATAAAAACCTATGCTGCTCGGCTTGTGAAAGTAACCAGGGTCAAATCAGTCGGCGGGGAGCCATATTTATATTTTTCCTAATGGGCAGTTCCCAGCTGTTACAAAAGTGCACTTCTGTTAGGGTTATTATCCATCTTTAATGCGTACATGCCACTTTGACTGGCGTAGCTTTCGCAGTTTTGTGACTCAGCGTGACAAAAAGGCGAAGCGGGCGCAGACCGAACAATTCTTACCAATGGCGCCGGGCTAACGGCAGCAAAAAGCGCAAAATATGAAATATTTATTTTGTTTATGTTTGTCTTAATCGCGCATAATCAATGTGTACACGTCATATGAGATCAGTTTTCGCGATTCTGGTGCAGTCGCAAGACGAACACGCCAAGTGGGCGTATAGCCCGAAAATATTTTTGTTTTCGAATCGCAGAGCGCTAGCGGCAAAAACGGTATAAGTAGATTGCAACAGCTTTGCTTTATAGCTCTCCTGGTCGCCGAAAAGTACGTACCAAATTAGGAGTAGTTCGACACCTGGAAATGAACTTAGGCTACAAATTACTCTGTATTATACGTGTTTAATTCTCTGCACTACAATATAAACAATTTATATGTATACATATGAAGTATATTATCAACACAATTGCGTATGCAGGATTTCTAAAAGTTGCAGGAAAAATCTAGATATACAACAAGAATATTGAGCCACACGTGACAAGTTACAAATAAGTAAACGACAGTACTGTGCCGAAAAGTTTCAGTGTCGCAGCAACACAAGGACATGAGGCTCGCTGCATGAGTTGACTGAAATACATAAACGGTGAAGTGTTTATGATAGCTTGCTGAAAACATTTGCACCTGCAGAGTCACTGGACATTGCCAACTCCTTACACATGACATTGAGTTATCACTAATAAAACTAATACTGGAGTTTTCCGAGACGTCGAGGTTGCATTTCATTACATAGGTCAGACGATTGCGAACTCGACTATTCTACTATCAAAGAGTTCGGCAGCATGTTATACTCCTGTAACACGTGAATGCGAAAGCCTGCTGCACCCTTGTTAATGCGCCGTCTCGCGTTGCTGCTTTCGCAGTTCGGGTTCTTTGGCTCGTTTCCAAAGCTTCGCTGCGGCTGCGAGCACTCGCATAGCGGCGTCAGACTCGCGCCAACGACGCTTCTCTTGCTTACTATACGTTGCATCCTCTCAGCAGGGGACATCAGCACTCGAAGTCGAACGCCTTGCTCCTGCCGCTTCGCACGTCGCACATCGTTTCTCGCATGGCGAGCATCCGAGGCCGTAGCGTACTTCCGAGGCCTACCGCGCAATCCGCTGAGCCCCGGGCTAGCGTCCACCATCGCCGTCTGTTGATGGGGGACGCTTTGATCTTCTTTGGTGGTCCCATGTCCCGGTGACATAACGACTAAGCTCCGCCTCCACACTTTCCGGGCACAGATAGACAACCCACACAACCCGCGAACCATGTTGGCGCGCAGTGACGTCACAGTTTTTGGCTCCGCCTACCCGGCGGAGCGAGGAGGTTCTTGCGGGAGCAGGGGTGTTATGCAGGATGCGCCGAGTTTCTCGTTCACCCGAGTTTTACCCGAGTTTGCTTGACGGCAGTCAGTGAACGGAGATAGCGCGGAACGCGCAAAAGCTACAGGCAACAAAAATGTAGACAAAAAGCCGCGCATGACAACATGAGCGCACCCTGCGCGGCACGCTGCTTCCATGTTTCAAGCGCAGAAGGCTGCACAGCGAAACGCGCCAGCGCCGCGTATTGTTATCTACAGGTTATCGCAACTTAGCAATACCGTGACTGTCCCGCTGTCTATCTGCGCACTTGCCGTGAGTCGCTTGCCACGCCTTTCTCGGGCGCGTCAAGGGCGTGCCTCCTCTTTCGGGCACTATCTTTCCATCCTCCGTCGAATGCGAACAGGGTACATGTGGCGCATTCTTGCACCTACACTTTCGCTCAATCGAATACGTTAAAATACAATAAATGAATTAACAAACATTTTATTTCTTGATGCATCGGTTTTTTATTTTGCATACTATAAATTTCTGATGACAAACGGAGATCGAGCGAATTATTAAATTTTGCACTTTTTTACCGCGAGTGGCGACAGTGAGGCGAAAGCTTACAAACGGATACATTCTAGAGGTTCGCACGCACGAGAGAGTTCATACGGTGAGCAGTCGCCAGGGGCGCTGCAGTAGTATGTTAGATAAACTCAGTCATGACAATGATTTGTTCATTCCCTGTCTATTAGGGGAATGGCAACGCAGCGCTGCGGCATGGCTGTTCACCACAGGCAGGTGCTTCACTGAGGCGTCTATTAAGGCCGCCGCTTTACCGAAACGACACGCTCATAGAGACGGTAGCAATGGCTGTCGCTGCAAAATGGCTGTGCGGTATTCTAGGGTGCGTAGTGACGCAGCACAGTGAAAATTCACCAAGTTTATCTTTGTGCGCGAAGCCTCGGCGATGCAATGCGAAGTGCGTGCTTCCCAGCGACAGAATTCATCGCTTGTCATCGCTTGTCCAGCGAAGGTGTCTTTGAGCGCATGTACGCAGTGTTTGTGTGTGTTGTGCACTCCAAGGTGCTTACGGATTACCTCTGCTGGAGCCAGCAGCGATCGCAGATGGATATCGTAACGATACCGCAGCAATCGCATTTTGGCAGGTGAGGGCTCTTGTGTGCAGTTATGAAATGAGATTTCGAACGGAGGAAGGTGTTGGAAATGTTGAGTGCGCAGTGCTTGTGATGAAGAAATGCCGTTGCACTGGGTCTAGAAAAGCGAGCGTTTCTCGGACGCCGATCGTGATTGCGACGCTGTGGCTCTGATACATCACCGATGACGGAGCAGCCATCTCAAACGACTGCTGCGATACGCACTCCTCAGCATCGTCGTCCACCCCGGCGCAAAGCAGCTACAGTGATATGCCGATAATTATTTACTGTGTGCTACGTCGCCACAATGCATGCAATGAAACCGGGTTGTGGGGCCATCTCAGCCCGAGAAGATATATGCATAAGCCAGCGACAGTCAACGCTTTGTTTTATTGCGATAGCAATTATATGGACACTCAAAAGCAAATTTCTGCCGTCGGCGTCGCCGTCGCCGTCGCCGTGAGGTTCCGTATGACGTCATTTGGAGAAGAAATCGTCTCCGCGCGCCGAACGCTGTATGTGCGAGTGAAAGGGCGTGAGGGGCGCGTCTTTCACGGGGAGTGAACGCACGGCGGAGAACAAACGCGCGTTCTGCGCCGTGCTCGCTTAAGGGCTGCAGAAGTAGGCGTCTCTTTTCTCCTTTACACTCACCATATATGTAGAGCAAACGCACCTTCTTCCGACGCGCGAGAAGCCGTGGGGGAGGGGGAGGGAAGGGAGGCGACGTTTAGCTGCGGCACCAAGTGCCTATTTATATCACAGGCTCCGGCAACAGTCACCAACGCCGCACGCATTTTGAGCGAACGCGGGCAAAACGCCGATGGCGTCGACAACAGTTCTGCGTGTTGCCGATGCTGCTGCATGTCCAAGTTTATACAGCTGATAAAGCTAATATCATTACTCTGTATAGCTCTCTACAAGTTTGCTATCGCAATTGATGCTTCGCCTTTCAGGTGAAACTGCGACCACTTTTTTGATAGTGCTACCTGAGTACATCACCGATGACAGTGCGTTGTGCGTGTTTTATGTCGGCTGTCAAGATTGTTGATGCCTCTCAGCTCGGGACCGCGTCGCTGTTGTCGAAAAATAAGTTGGGCGTGGTCCAACCGTGGTGGGTGCGCGCACAGGAGTTCCATGCCTCGCGTGGGGCGTGACCTCTGGTTTTGATTGACAGGCGAACTCGTGCTAAACTCGTACATCGCGAAACCCCCTCCGAGTTCAACTCGGGAACATGGCGGCGGCAGCAGCAGCCTGTGTCATTGCATCCAGCGGCAGCAAGCGTCTGTATGACCGTCTGGACTCGTTCACGTACATGAGCGACGTGGAGTTTCAGCGTCATTTTCGCCTGTCGAAGACATCCGTGCGCTGGCTGTATGACGAGCTAGGCGAACACTCTCGTCTGCGGAGACAGCATGGCGGGCTTCATTCGCTCACCGTCGAAGAGAAAGTGCTCTGCGCCCTCCGTTTCTACGGCACTGGGAGTTTTCAGGGAAGCGTCGGCGCCGAGCCTTACATTGGACGGCATCAAACTACTCTGAGCCGCTGTGTCAGAGATGTGTCTGACGCACTTATCGATGCGGCAGTGCGTAAGTGGTGGCTGGCTTTCCCGAAGACGGCGGCAGAGCGGGCATATATAAAGGAGCGCTTCCTACTTCGCGGGAACATTACGAACGTCGTCGGGTGTGTCGACGGAACGTACGTAGGAATTAAGGCGCCTTCAAGGTCAAACCCAGACGTGGTCAAGGCCAACTACTTCACAAGGAAAGCACACTATGCCTTGAACACAATGGTGGTAAGTACACCTTCCGTTTGCCTTCATGCTTGTCATAATTGGCGTAATGTTGTACCATGCGATACCAATCTCGACCTCAACTGAGGCCCTAGAGGGAATGGGGGTGCATAACACATGGCAGGAGTTAGCGGAAGCGACGAGAACGGCACAACTCGAACGCCTGAGTCTAAGCGAGACAGGACAGCAGATACTAAACTGGGTAGGACTACAAGCGAACAGAGGAACTAAATATCAGACGTTCTACATTGAGTCCAAAATTAGGAAAGCTCTCACGGTCGCACCGATACCTAAGAACATGCACCCACAACACGATCAGGAAAGACGCCAGCACAGAGCCAAACACTTGACAACAAAGCTAAGCAGAATGCCACCCGAGATGGTTGCCTTCACAGACGCCGCCCTTGGCGGAGACGGAAGCTCCGTCTCAGTGGTAGTCGACGGGTCCGGAGTAGAACAGGGCGCGATATATACAAGCGGAGTAGACGCCACGGCAGCGGAGGAAGCAGCGATCGCTCTGGCGTGCGTTAGCACGGACGCGAGGGTGATCGTTAGCGACAGTAAATCGGCAGTAAGAAATTTCTGCAGAGGCAAAATATCAGACTACGCGTACAGCATAATATCGAAAGGTCACATAGATAGAGGTATCACCATAACCTGGGCCCCCGCTCACTGCAACATAACAGGAAACGAAGCCGCCAACGCCCTTGCCCGAGCGCTCATTATCCGGGGGGGACGGCGGCCTCAACCTAACTTTAAGGTCGAGGTGCTCGTGACCTACCACGAGATCACAGAGCACTACAGATTAGGACGCCGGAAATATCCACTCCCGGATAGGTCCCTCACGTCCGCAGAGGCGGTCACCTGGCGCCGCCTGCAAGCCAAGAACCACATGTCTCCCAGATGGAGATACCTCACGCAAACGGGAAATCCGGAGGACCAATTCTGCAGATTCTGTGATAAGATAGGAACTTTAGGGCATATCCTATGGGAGTGCAGCTACTCCCCGGGATATAATTTATTCACGGATGAACAAGCATGGGAGACCGCGCTTCATAGCGAAGACCCGGCGGCACAGGCCAACATTGTCCGTCTGGCAGCTGAAGCGGCAAGCCGCTTCGTCTACTAACCCCTGCCCCTTGGGGTGACATCGGGCTCCCTGGACGCCTACGAGCGGTACCGGAGCTCCGGTGTCACCCCTTACGAACAATAAAAGTTTACTCACTCACTCACTGTACCATGCGAGTTACTGAACACTTGCGCATGCACTTCAGAATAATTAATTTTTTTTCTTAGCATGATGTGCCAAAAATATTTCCACTGGATTGTTCTTGGGCACTTCTAATAATTATAAAAAATAGTGCTGTTTCTTAAGCAGTGATGTGGCTGTTTGGGCTTACATTACACTATAATTTGTGTTAGTATGGCACAAATATTCGAACTTTTCTTGCAGGTGTGAGATGCTGACCTGCGCATCTTGGATATTGATGCCTGGTTTCCTGGGTCCTGCCATGATGCCCATGTTTGGGGGAAATCGGCCTTGAGGTGACATTTCGAGCTGGGGCTCCTTATTGAGGATGTCGACTGCTTGCTTGGCAAGTATTTTTTTCCTAAGTGGCTGGATCCGCTGTTAAGAACACAGGGGGGGTTCCAAACAACACTGCTGCGCTGTGCATAATGACATTCCTAAATATGCAGTTGGTGAAAGAGCAGTGTACTTGACTGATTGCGATAAAAATATAAAAAAGTGTTCTGGGTCACAGAACACTTCTATATGTGGATATAGAACCTTCTGTATGCGTGTTTCTAATGTGTGTATATGTTGGTATATGTGCATGTTTATATACACATACAAACCATAAACATTTTTAGGGGGGGGGGTGAGGTTCAACTCCCCCGTCCCTGCTGCACAGCATGCTGCGTGCTGCTGTGAATTGAAGCACAGTTTGTTCCTTGTGAGTTACTAAATGTTTATTTTTCTTTCACAACAATGTGTTTGACATACACCTTGAAATCACTCTTTGCGGAAAGGTAGCACGCTGTGCATAATGAGCTCACTGTATTATCATTTTGTCACTTCGTGCTCATTGTGTGTCGGGCATTTATGCATTTCAGCTTTTTAAGACGTTTAAGTTGGTCAAGAAAAGTCAATTAGTCAATATCATTCTGCAGTGTTCTGACATGCTAACCACTTGTGGTTGGCTGGAGTAATATTCCAGGCAGAGGAACACAGTCTCACATTTATGTGCATGCACACTTTTCGCAAGTACAGGCACTGCATATTTACATCTATTGGAGAACACGCGTGAACAAAGTCGTCAAAATTGTTTTATGTCGGCTGTCAAGATTGTTGATGCCTCTCAGCTCGGGACCGCGTCGCTGTTGTCGAAAAATAAGTTGGGCGTGGCCCAACCGTGGTGGGTGAACGCACAGGAGTTCCATGCCTCGCGTGGGGCGTGACCTCTGGTTTTGATTGACAGGCGAACTCGTGCTAAACTCGTACATCGCGAAACCCCCTCCGAGTTCAATTCGGGAACATGGCGGCGGCAGCAGCAGCCTGTGTCATTGCATCCAGCGGCAGCAAGCGTCTGTATGACCGTCTGGACTCGTTCACGTACATGAGCGACGTGGAGTTTCAGCGTCATTTTCGCCTGTCGAAGACATCCGTGCGCTGGCTGTATGACGAGCTAGGCGAAGACTCTCGTCTGCGGAGACAGCATGGCGGGCTTCATTCGCTCACCGTCGAAGAGAAAGTCCTCTGCGCCCTCCGTTTCTACGGCACTGGGAGTTTTCAGGGAAGCGCCGGCGCCGAGCCTTACATTGGACGGCATCAAACTACTCGGAGCCGCTGTGTCAGAGATGCATCTGACGCACTTATCGATGCGGCAGTGCGTAAGCGGTGGCTGGCTTTCCCGAAGACGGCGGCAGAGCGGGCATATATAAAGGAGCGCTTCCTACTTCGCGGGAACATTACGAACGTCGTCGGGTGTGTCGACGGAACGTACGTAGGAATTAAGGCGCCTTCAAGGTCAAACCCAGACGTGGTCAAGGCCAACTACTTCACAAGGAAAGCACACTATGCCTTGAACACAATGGTGGTAAGTACACCTTCCGTTTGCCTTCATGCTTGTCATAATCGGCGTAATGTTGTCCCATGCGAGTTACTGAACACTTGCGCATGCACTTCAGAATAATAATTTTTTTTCTTAGCATGATGTGCCAAAAATATTTCCACTGGATTGTTCTTGAGCACTTCTAATAATTATAAAAAATAATGCTGTTTCTTAAGCAGTGATGTGGCTGTTTGGGCTTACATTGCACTATAATTTGTTTTAGTATGGCACAAATATTCGAACTTTTCTTGCAGGTGTGAGATGCTGACCTGCGCATCTTGGATATTGATGCCTGGTTTTCTGGGTCCTGCCATGATGCCCATGTTTGGGGGAAATCGGCCTTGAGGTGACATTTCGAGCTGGGGCTCCTTATTGAGGATGGCGACTGCTTGCTTGGCAAGTATTTTTTTCCTAAGTGGCTGGATCCGCTGTTAAGAACACACGGGGGTTGCAAAGAACACTGCTGTGCTGTGCATGACATTCCTAAATATGCAGTTGGTGAAAGAGCATTGTCGGACCTCTGACGCCTTACCAAGTGTATTCCCATTTACTGAAATTCATTGATAGATTAACGCGCTGGGCGGAGGCCATACCTATTTAGGATATCACTGCTGACATGGTTGCCCGCGCCTTTTTGCACCACTGGGTTGCTCGTTTCGGTGCACCATCCATAATAACAAGGGACCGTGGAAGGCAGTTCGAATCTTCACTTTTCGGAAGCATTACACGTTTCATTGGTGCTTCTCGCATCAGAACAACCGCCTACCACCCGATTAGAAACGGCATGGTGGAGCGTTTCCACCAACGTTCTGCGCTCGCCGCAACAGAAGAGCGCAGCGGGATGGAGGCACTACTACTCATTCTCTTGGGAATCCGGACAGCTGTTAAGACAGACATCGGCTGCAGCGCGGCCGAACTGGTCTACGGAACGACGCTACGCCTTCTAGGAGAATTCTTCACGGGCAGTCCACAAGACGGCGGTAAAGCTACCGCAGTCTACGCATTTAGGTTACGAGACATAATGGAAAACCTTCGCGCTACGCCACCGCGACGGGCAGCCCCCACGCGTGGTGTACGTACCACCAGAACTCGGTTCGTGCACACACGTGTTTGTGCACCATGACGCAGTTCATCGGCCACTCCAACCACCGTATCACGGGCCAGTCCGAGTGCTGCGTCGAGATAACAAGCAGTTCACTATCGACGTGCGCGGTCGTCACGAAGTGGTATTACTCAATCGGGTGAAGCCAGCGCACATTGAAGATGCAGACACCGTTTCACATGCAACCCCATCTGGGACACCACCCTCCAAGGCTCTACTCGTTCAAACACGCCAAGTCACAAGGACACGCAGTGGACCAGTCTCTAGGGCGCCCCGCCATATGGACTTGTGAACAATTTAAATCGATCTATGTACGCTCGTTAACTCCCTAGGGGGGGAAGTGCGGTGGTGGCCTCACGGTCGCGCAGCAGCAACCAGACACCCTCTCCCATCTTTGACATTACTAAAGGTATTGGGACTGTGGCCTTCAAAAAGCTCGCCGTCAAGAACCCGGCTACCATCGCTGACATCGTCTTGACGTGCCACCACCTCGTCGAGCTTGAGTCCGTACGCTTACAGCCGGACTTCAGCGAACACCGTTCTGCGGCAGACCCTGACTTGCGTATGGTGATCCGGGCGATCATACGTGAACCACTACAATCACTTGGCTTGTCATCTCCGTTGGTGATTCCGGCTCAGTCTTCTAGTGCAGCGTTGTGCGACGTCATCAGAGAGGAACTTGCGTCCACGACCTGCTCTGCGCATGTGGACCCTCCGGCCCCTCACACCCTACCAACATACGCGCAACTTGCTCCCACGCCTCCAACTAGTGTACGTTCAACGTTGCCTCTACCCACATACGCGCAGGTTAGGGTCGCTCCTCCATCCAATGTCCCCTCATTACCACTTGAGCCGTCATCGCCCCATCTGACCGCACTATGTCACATCGCACCAAGCGCCCCCTACTATACCCGCATTGGCAACTGTCTCGTCCTACCTCTTATTACTGTGGTTATCGCGGCAATCTATCACGTTTTTGCCCCAAGCGCCCACAAGATGATTATCGCGGGTACGACCTGTTTGAACGTGATGCGTATTCAGGTGGGGCCTCTTACCAAAGCCGTCGTTACACTTAACCTCCGTGCCGTTCCACATCTCCGCCCACAACGTCTGAGACGCCGAATGGTTACCGCACCACCAGACGTTGCTCATCTTCGCCCTTCTGCCATTCTTTGTCAACGCTTCTGCCTGCCTCGTTCACCTCAGCCAGCCGCCTAAAATCTAAATAATGCAATTTTCGGAGGAAAAACTGCATTCGCCGACAAGACTATAAATCCTCCAGCGCGCCCTTGTAATATGATGTCCGCGTTCGTTGAAAGTCTGCACGTTCAAGCTTTGGTGGACACCGGTGCGACTTTATCTGTTATGCATTCTAATTTGTGTAGGCGTCTCAGGAAAGTTAGGACGCCTTACGTTGGACCGCGCTGGTTGTAGCTCAAGTCAACACAATCCACCCTTCCGCGTTTTGTACAGTGCGTGTATTCATCGATGGCATCGTCCACTACATACAATTTCTTATGCTATTATTCTGCTCCCACCAGCTCGTTTTAGGATGAGATTTTCTTGCCTCTGCTTCTGCTGCTATATGTTGTGGGCAAGGCGTCGTACATATGACCGACACCGACTATTCGCTCGGCGAAGAACCGTACCAGCCACTTCGTCTACTCGCTGCAAAAGATACGGAGCTACCTCCAGGCTGTCAGCAAATGCTGACCATCTCGTCCGACGTCATCGACCATGGTGATGTGTTAGTGTTACCTTGTGCGCGTTGGGTCATAAAAGAGATAGCCTTTGTTTTAGGCCTAGTTAAATTTGATAATGGTTCTGCGCTTATCGCAGCCACGAACACAACACCTGAGAAAATTCTACTTCTTAAAGCACCACTTTGGCTTGCGTTGCTGATTCAGAGCCTCTCTCTTTCGCTCCCCCCCAAGGCTGCTGTATCTGAAATCCCTGCTGCTGGACATTCTGCCTCTACGTCCGCTCTTGCTGCTGTATTCAGCTCGGACTTGACCCTTCGCAGACGCACCAGCTCCTTGCCTTGTTGAAGAACCATGAAGGTTCATTTAACGCGCAATCTTTGACATTGGGACAAACGACCGTCCCAGCACATCGGATTCAGACAGACGGCAGATCCATCGTACGTCGCCGGCCGTATCGCGTGTCTCTAGCTGAGCGCAAAATTATTGAGAAAAACGTCGCCGACACGCTGGAAGGTGAGATAATTCGCCCCTCTGCTGGCCCTTTGCCATCTCCCATCGTTTTCGTCCAAAAAAAAAAAAAAGATGGCTCCCTGCGTTTCTGTGTTGATTACCGAGCGCTCAACAAGATCACGCGCAAGGATGTGTACCCCATGTCTCGCATTGACGATGCCCTCGATTCCCTGCAAGGTGCCGAGTACTTCTCTAGTCTTGATCTGCGTTCAGGTAACTGACAAATTTCGATGCACGAAGCCGACAAAGAAAAAACAGCGTTTGCAACCCCAGATTGTTTTTACGAGTTCAAAGTCATGCCCTTCGGCCTCTGCAATGCTCCCGCAATTTTTGAGCGCATGGACGCGATAACGTAAAATGATTCCCAAACTGTTTCATTCCAATTTCTGCAACCAGCCTCCTTGATTGGTCAAAACATTTTCGGGCGACTCTCAACTTTGTCTGTCTGTCACGCGATGTTACGAAAACCGCGATAGCTCCCCATCTGATATAACGTGTACACACTGAATATGCATCATTAAATCGCGCAAAAGAAAAATAATCAATCCTGATTCGACGCCTTTTCACCATTAGCCCTCTGCTATTGGTCTGATGTTTTCTGGCTACGCCCACTACGCCTGTCTGTCACGCGACCTCACAAAACCGCGAAAACTCAAAACGTCAAAGTGACGTGTACGCGAAAAAATTGCATTAATATGCCAAACAAAACTGAAAATTTTCCGGAATAGCCACAGACGGCTCCATTCCGAAAGGAATAGAAGATGACTGCCCACCGATCGCTCTTACACTCGCTACTCGCACCTGCCGGCGAGCATGTGTTTATTTGGGCGTGATAAACCTTTTTTGCGCGGCAATAAAACGTTATCGAGCGCTTTCGGCATGCATGCGACATCGCTCTGCCAACTCTTCTTTGCTGAGGATCCGTTTTAGCGGCATTCTTATCATTGCGTTGCACGCCGCCGCGATTTTCGCCCATGCAATGCAAACTAAATAAGGCGAAGCGGACCAATCGGAGAAGCCAACACCAGCCTCTTCATGCGCTTATCTATTTTCACTTTGCTGGCTCGGCCCCATCGAAGCCTTCTCCACTAGAGCGTGCTCCTCACCTCTTGTCAGCCAATTTGATAAGAAAAACCGCTGTGTACACAATGTTATTGGTTTTGTAAGCGAACAAAGGTGATCTTTTATAAACTAGGAGAGCGTTTGATTGGCATGTTCAGACAACACTGTGGGTCACCGCTCGATGCTTGTGCTGGTAGTTACGTAAATTTGACGTCAGGAGTTTGGTATCAAAACAGTTTGGAATTATTTTACGTTAAAGCGCCCCATAATTGACAACGTTGTGTGTGGCCTGAACTGGAAGACCTGCTTGTGCTATCTGGATGATATAGCTTTTTTCTCGTCCACATTTGCCCAGCACCTGCAACGTGTCGACGAGGTTCTCACGTGCGTATCCAACGGTCGTCTTCAGCTCAACACCAAAAAGTGTCATTTTGCAAGCAAGATGATCAAGGTGTTAGGTCATATTGTAAGCAAGGATGGTATTCGACGTGATCCTGACAAGATGTTGGTGCTGCTTCACTTTCCTCGTCCAGAAAAGACGAAGGACCTACGCAGTTTCCTCGGCACCGCTTCCTATTTTCGACGATTTATTCGCGATTTCGCTTCTACAGCTGCACCTTTACACCACTTACTTGCTTAGTGTGGTCACCTGAATGTGAATCTGCCTTTGACCAGCTAAAGGGCGCCCTCACATCTGAACCTGTCCTGTGTCATTTTGATGAGACTGCACCCACACTCTTTCAAACGGATCAGTGCTGTGCTCTTCCAGCGAGACAACTCTTCGCCTGAGAGAGTCGTTGAGTATGCAAGCCGCGTGCTCACACCCGCCGAGAAGAACTATACCATCACCGAGCAGGACTGCCTAGCTGTCGTTTGCTCCGTCCAGAAATTTCGCCCTTATCTCCACGGCCGCCATTTTACCATCGTTATGGATCATCACGCCTTATGCTGGCTATCCACACTCAAGAACTTGCCAGCACGTCTTGTACGCTGGATTATTCGTCTGCAAGAATATGACTATGAAATCATCTACAAGTCTGGTAAGAAGCACCAAGACGCAGACGCTCTTTCTCGCTGCCCGCTTCCTACAGCCGCACTCATCAATGGTTCCGCCACCACCTCTAGTGACGCACTCACTGACGTCTCTTCTAGGGCGGTTTTCTCCTTTGACGCTCTTGATAATCTCACTTCGCACAACCATGAATCATTTTGTCTCAAAAACTTGCCGACTCGTACTGTCGACGTATTATGACCACCTTCGTGGAGCTTCGCGCCCGCCTAACGCCCGGCTTCGTCGACAGCTGACACAATTTTTAAGAGGGATAACTCCGTGTTCTACCACCATGTCCACCATCCTGATGGACGACGCTGGTTGCCCGTGCTACCTCGTTGCCTTCGTGCGCGTGCCCTTCAGGCGCGTGTCCTTCAGGCCAACGCGCATTTGACTGCAGGCCACCTTGGCATCCAGAAAACTTACGACTGCATAAGTCGCTTCTATTGGCCTGGTCTTTCTACCAGTGTGGCGAGATACGTCGCTTCCTGCGTCATTTGTCAACGTCGAAAAGGGCCAACAACTGCTCCGGCCGGGAAACAACCACCAATGTCATGTCCTGCGGAACCATTCATTGGAGTTTGTTCACATCGATCTCTATGGGCCACTTCCCATGACTCCCGCCGGTAGTCGATGGACAGTGACATCCGTCGACCACCTGACGCGCTATGCCGAAACAGCTTGTGTAAGTTCAACATCGGCTTCTGAAGTCGCTGCCTTCATTCTTCTATCCATAATCCTCCGCCACGGCGCCCCTCGTGCCCTTCTGAGCGACCGTGGAAAGACATTCGTTTCTCAACTCGTAGGCCAAGTGCTCAAAGCCTCTGGCACCACTCACAAGACTACATCAAGTTATCATCATCAGACCACCGCCCTGACTGAGTGGTTTCATCGTGCACTCTCTGACATGATAGCCGCCTATATTCAACCAGATCACAGAAACTGGGATACAATTTTGTCATTCGTCACCTTCGCGTATAACAACGCCGTTCAGCGCACAACCGGTTACTTGCCATTCTACCTTGTTTGTGGCCGTTCACCCAGTTCCTTTCTCGATGTTTGTTTCTTCTCTACCCCTGTCAGTCCATCTCGAACTTCCTGCGAAGAATATGTTTCCCGCCTCGTCTATTGTCGCCAGCGTTCCCGCGTCAACACCGCAGCCAGACAACGGGACTGCAAGTATCATTATGACGCATATCATCGAGTAGTATTCTACCAGCCTGGCGATGAAGTGCGGCTCTGGGTTGGTCGAGAAGTTTCAGTTTCAGTTTGTTGGCCCCTACACGGTCCTGGAAATGACTTCTCCAGTTAATTATCGAGTGACCCGTGTTGTTTCCTCAACGGACCGCCGTTGCCGCTCTACCGAAGTGGTCCACGTTTGTCGATGAAGTATGAAGCCCTTCACGCGGCGTTTCCCCGTACCTTTAGGCTTTATATATATATATATATATATATATATATATATATATATATATATATATATATATTCTAATGACGACGAGAGCTCAAGTATTGCCCCTGTCACTTTGCTGCTGAGAAGGAATAAAGCCTCGGCGCTTCAGCTCGCACTTGTGCTTGGCTTGAACTACTCGGCTATCTGCGCTGCATCTGACGTTACTGGGCTTACCTGTTGACGGTCATTAAAGCCGGTGCAATATATAAGTTTCCGTATTTTCAGCTCAACAATTGTAGAAAACAGTCGCAGGTGCGCCCAAAAGCCGCAGCGTCATCGTGATAGCAAATTATCTCACCGCTATACAAAGTAAGGATAGTAGTGTTATCGGCCGTGTAAACTTGTAAACACATGCATCTAACCTAAATTAACGAGCATGGTGTCCCGCGCACAAGCAAACATGAACGCATATCACTCGATGACTGCGCAAACCGAGCGAATGGAGCTTCGTGCTGGCACGCTCGCATCAACGCGATCTTAACCGCGAAAACATAGGCTGGGCGGACTCTTACCCCCGCCGCAGATGGCTTTCAAGATACAGCCGCGCTGACTGGCGCTGGCGGCGCAGAACCCCGCCCCCTTCTCCACATTTTCCCCGGAGCTACGGTATGTATGTACCGACCGGCGTAGTTCACTGATGCTCCGGGTCGTTACAGCAGGAGTGGCACTGCGGTCAGAGGCCTGTTGCGAAGCGTGCGTCTTCTGCTACTGAATGTGTTGTTATTAAGCGCCTGTTATAATTACAGTTATCGGTTTTCTCAGTAAAACCTGAAAGAAGACGGATGAATTGTGTTGAGACAGTGCATAAGAGTGCGATGTTTATTACGGAAACGCGTAATTTTCAAAAGCGGTCATTTATATGATCTGTGAACACGCTGACGGCACGGTACGCTGCACTCGCAGTCACAATAGTTCTCCGAGTTTCTTTAATTTACTTAGACGTTAAAAGAGCGAAGTTAAAACGGCAGGTAATGTTCGTGAATACTAAGCTCGTGAGACTCCGAGACAGAGTGACTGTATTCCTGCAGAGAAGAAAAGAAACCGGAGGGGCACCAGTTGTTTTGCGCCGAATTGTGTTAGTTCGGCTACAAACATGCAAGTCACGGGCGAAAATATTGTCACGGGGATTCACAAGTACACGGAAGAGACAATATTTACAGGCTGCTGCTACCAGAGAATGACTGACAGCATCTCACGAGGCTTGTCCCGTCTTCTTCCTCTTGGCCTAGCACAGCGGTCCTTTAACGGCAGGCTCATACGCAATGCCTCGTAACATCAACCCCGGCGGACTGAGCGCCGTCACGGCGCCTTCTAAAATGAGTCAGCACTGCTGGTGTACTAGGATTTTAGCCGCGACACATGGACTACATCAGCAGCAGACGCAAAAGAAGAAGACGGGCGATGTTGGAGCGGAGTGATGAGGTAGTCAACATCGTTGAGCTTACTGAGAACCTTGTAGGGTCCTGTGTAGCGAGGGAGGAGCTTCTCGCACAGGGCTTGGCGTCGAGACGGCGTCCAGAGTAGGACCAGAGATTCAGGAGGGTACTTTACTACGCGGTGCCGGCTATCATAGCGCTCTTTTTGGGAGGCCTGCGACGCACACAGCCTAGTGTGAGCAACCTGGCGAGCTATTCTGGCACGAGAGAGGACGTCCTGAGCATATGCGGTTGGTACGGATGGATCAGCAGGAAGGAGCGTCTCGAAGGGCAACGCAGGGTTGCGGCCGTACAGGAGAAAGAACGGCGAATAGCCGGCTGTCATGTCGGGACGAGTTGTAGGCAAAAGTAACGCAGGGTAGGGCGGCGTCCCAATCACGCTGATCAGTAGAGACGTACTATCGGCCAAGCAAGTAAACGGACCACGGGACCGGTGGCCGGAGCGGCTGCCTGGCCACAACGGGGCGCTGCTGTCTTGCTCCGCGCGCTTGGGTCGAGAGTGCCGCGGGTGACGTTAAGCTTCTCCCTCGCTCTCGCGCAGCGTCTTGTCACGCTTGATAAAATGTATAGTGCGTCGTCCGGTTGCTCTGCTGCTGGCGGTCGCGATGAAGGGGACCGCGCATAGCCGGTATTCAACCCATGGCGCTGTCGTGCAGTAGCCGACGGACGCACGGAGGTGTTCAATGTGCACGGCAAGCTTTGCCGGTGCGCAAAACACATGACACCATCTAACCTCGCTAATTCGCTGCACGAAGGTGGGAAGGCAAGATTTTGCCGCATATCTCGCGTCGTCAGCACTTTCCTTCTGCTGGTTTTAAATTTCGTGTCCTTGCATTCGGGTTTAGTCTTGTCGTAGAGGAACCTGTAATCGTGTACAGTTTCCATTAATCTCCCTATTGGAATCTCCCTAACGATGTAGCGAGCGCGCACGGAGAAAGCCACGGAGCGAAAAGCGGACGGCGCCGTCGCCGCGGGAGTCAAGCCGGGGGCAAGCCGACGTAGCTACAGCCACCATTACTGCGTCGCTGATTGGTCACATCGGCGTGCGGCAGCCGGAGAAAGTCGCAAAAATGTATCTTGAATCCATTCTCTGCATGGCAAGGAAACCTTGACGGGCGCGAGCACAACCGACCGCGTACGTCAGCCTGAGAACGTCAAACGGTGCACGGCAAGTCGCCGTGCCGCTAACGCGAACGTGCATTTTTCCCGCAGGCCAAAAAAGAGCGCGTGTCAGCCACCGCTGCGGCGCCTTGTGCAATGTTGCCTAAACTCGAGCAACAAGGGACGTAGGCGACAAACACTAGTATGAAAGGTAAGGTCAATACAGGCAAAAACAAAACAAAGAAAAACAGAGCAGGTCTTCGTTTTTTCACAGTGCCGGCGTTTGATTCCCTGCGGCCGTCGGCTACTGCGCGTCAGCGCCATGGGTTGAATACCGCAGAGCAACTGGACGACGCACTAGACATTTTGTCAAGCGTGACAAGACACAGCGCGAGAGTGAGGGAGAAGCTTAACGTCACCCACGGCACTCTCGACCCAAGCGCGCGGAGCGAGACAGCAGCGCCCCGTTGTGGCCAGGCAGCCGCTCCGGCCGCCGGAGCCGTGGTCCGTTTACTTTCTTGGCCGATAGTACATGGACGTACATATCCGTGAGAGTTCGGTTGAGCCGCTCGGTAAGACCGTTGGTCTGTGGATGGTAGGCTGTCGTAAGGCGATGTTCAGTAGAGCAGCTACGCAGAATTTCGTCAATGACCTTTGCAAGGAAACAGCGTCCACGATCTGTAAGAAGCTGACGTGGAGCCCCGTGTTTAAGAATGACGTCATTGAGCAGAAAGTATGAAACGTCGGTAGCGCAGCTACTGGGCATGGGCGCGCGTTATGGCATATCTGGTGGCGTAGTCAGTTGGGACGGCAATCCATTTGTTGCCGGATACGGACGTAGGGAAAGGTCCGAGCAAGTCAAGGCCGATGTGGAAGAAAGGCTCCGGTGGAAGGTCGACAGGTTGAAGCAGGCCAGCCTGAGGAAGAGCAGGACGTTTGCGGCGTTGACAGCGTTCGCAGGCAGCAACGTATTGGCGCACCGAACGATATAAGCCAGGCCAAAAGAACCGCTGTCGCACGCGGTCGTAGGTGCGTGAAACGCCGAGGTGTCCGGCAGTTGGAGCATCATGTAGATGTTGAAGAATGGTGGTGCGCAGGTGTCAGGGAATAACTAGCAAGAATTCTGGACCGTCAGGTTTCATGTTGCGACGGTGAAGGACGTCATCGCGTAGGACATACTGGCGTAGAGCAGGGTCGGAACACGCAGAAGAGAGTCGCTGAATGGTGAGCTTTAGGGCTGCATCCCGACGCTGTTCGGTGCTGATGTCGCGTAAATCAGAGATGGCCAACACACAGGAATCATGCTCGTGGTCAGCGAGGCTAGCAGGGTCCATCGGATTGCGCGAAAGACAGTCGGCATCTTTATGTAGCCTGCCTGATTTATAAATTATCTCAAAGGTATATTCCTGTAGTCTCAGAGCCCAGCGACCAAGGCGACCAGTTGGTTCCTTGAGTGAGGACAGCCAACAAAGAGCGTGGTGGTCGGTAAGAACCGAGAATGCGTGGCCGTACAAATACGGGCGAAATTTTGCGACAGTCCAAAGCAATGCTAGGCACTCGCGCTCTGTGATAGAATAGTTCCGTTCTGATGTGGAGAGCAGGCGGCTGGTGTATGCAATAACATGTGTGTGGCCATGCTGGTGCTTAGCGAGGACGGCGCCGATTCCATGCCCACTAGCATCTGTGCGAACCTCAGTAGGCGCGGATGGGTCAAAGTGAGCCAAGATAGGTGGTGAAGTGAGCAAGTTTGTCAGCGCCGAGAATGCGGTTGCTTGGTCGGGGCCCCACGAGAAGGGCACGTCCTTCTTGAGAAGGTCGGGGAGGGGTCGAGCTATGATGGCGAAATTGCGTATAAAACGGCGGAAGTAGGAGCATAATCCAACAAAACTCCGAACAGCTTTAGTAGACGAGGGCACAGGGAAGTTCCTAACAGCGCTAATCTTGGCAGGGTCAGGTTGCGCACCTGTAGCACTTACAAGATGACCAAACACATTGATTTGTTGTCTGCCGAAATTGCACTTTTTGGAGTTTAGCTTGAGTCCTGCTCGACAAAAGACAGCTAGAACGGTCGCCAAACGAGTAAGGTGACTGTCAAACGTTGGGGAAAACACAATGACGTCGTCTAGGTAGCAGAGGCAGATAGACCATTTGTAGCCACGAAGGAGAAAGTCCATCATGCGTTCGAACGTTGCGGAGGCGTTGCACAGTCCAAAGGGCATACCTTTGAACTGATAGAGGCCGTCCGGTGTGATAAAGGCAGTCTTTTCTCGATCCAACTCATCAACAGAAATCTGCCAGTAACCCGAGCGCAGGTCTATGGATGAGAAGTACTTCGCACCATGAAGACAGTCCAGGGCGTCATCGATCCGTGGCAGCCGATATACGTCTTTGCGCGTTATTTTGTTTAAGGCATGATAGTGGACGCAAAATCTCCAGCTACCATCCTTCTTTTTGACCAAGACGGCAGGTGACACCCACGAACTTGAGGAAGCCTCTATGACGTCTTTGGAGAGCATCTTGTTGACTTCTCGTTGTATGACCTGGAGATCGGAATGGGACACACGATAGGGTCTCCATCTGATAGGAATAGCATCTCCGGTTTGTATTCGATGACTTACGAGAGACGTTTCACCGAGAGGGCGGTCATCGAAGTCGAAGATATCCCTATAGGTCGTTAGGAGGTGGTGGAGTTCCGTGGCTTGACAAGTCGGAAGATCAGGGGCAATCATCGTGGTAATTTCGTCGGGGAGTGGACTTGCCGGATCGCTTGCGAGAAAGGACGAACAAGTGTCCGCGTCTAGTGCCGCGACGTCGCATTCATCAAGCGCAGACACGTTGGTCACTGAGATGCCTTGCGGCAGAGTTTCAGTCGAGTTGCTGAAGTTGAGAAGCGGGAGCTGGACGCGGTTTTCGACAACAGTCACGAGGGTGTGTGGCACAAATATTTCTGGTCAACAGTACTTCAACTAGTGAAGACACTATGTAGTCGCCGTCTGGAACTGGGGATGCCGTCGTCAAGGCAACACACGTGGCGGTGTGAGGTGCCAACCGAACATAATCGAAAGAGCATAGGCGTTGTGACGGTAAATCTGGAACATCCGCCAGTTGAGGAAGCTCAAGTTGAAGGACGCCGGTTGCACAGTCAATGAGAGCGGCATGGCCCGACAAGAAATCAAGTCCGAGAATGACGTCGTTGGGGCATTGCTCAAGAACCGTAAACAAAACAGATATATGGTGACCGGCGATGGTGATGCGAGCTGTGCACATTCCGATGGCTGCGGGACTTCTTACATCAGCGACGCGAACAATACCAGTAGCGGCGGGGGTAAGTAGTTCCTTAAGGCGACGACGAAGGTGATTACTTATCACGGATATTTGCGCCCCAGTATCGACGAGTGCGGGAACAGTTAACCCGTCAACATCAACGTCGATCAAGTTTCATCGCGTCGGCAATACGAGGAGAGGATTTGAGGTGGAAGTCGAAGATGCAGCGTCACCTCTAAGAGCTGCATCCCTTAGTTTCTCTGTTGAAGGTTGAGCGGCGATGTCAGACGTCGTCGTAGAGGCGAAGGAGATGATGGCCGACGCACTGGCGGCTAACGGGACTGGTGACCTCGGGGCGACGGGAAACGGCTGTGCGGCGTAGGGGTGGCATTAACGTTGTACGACTCAAAAGGCTGGAATCGGTGGTAGCTGTCAGTGTTGTATGGCTGGTATGGCTGAGTGGGCTGAGATCGGCGGTAGTTGTCGGTGCGGCTAGCAGTGTCATCCCGGGTAAACGGCGACACTCAACGGTTGTTGCAATGGCGCGCGACGCGACCGATACGGCGACAGTGGAAGCAAATCGGCCGATCATCTGCCGTCCGCCATTCAGCCGGATTACGAGAGCGCGGATAAAACCGTTGCTCCTGGGGCGGTGATCTCGGGTGAGGCGGCGACCTAGGGCGAAAGTCAGTTGTCCCAGACAGAGCAAAGGTGCAGACGGCGAAATCCAAGTTGCCGAGTTTCTCCCGCACAATGGACTGGACCAGGGAAACGGCCGTCACGTGAAAATCGCCGTGGCCGTTGTTGGGGAGAGCAGCAGCAATAGCTTTGATTTCCCGAGGGACGATTCGGGTAATTGCCGGCGGTGGCGATGACTGCAGACGAGAGGCCTGTCCGTCTTCTCATGATGACGTCGGCGCGGTGTTCGGTAGCCGAGCTAATGATCTTGCAATACGCCGACTTTTGGCCTGCTCAAAACGCCGGCATTCTTCAATAATTTCGGCACAGTAATAGGTTGAACGCATCGTCTGCGAATCCCTTTAGTACGTGACTAACCTTGTTCGACTCCGTCATGTCCATGTCCACTTTACGGCAAAGAGCCAAGACATCCTGAATGTAGACGTATGTAGACGTCCTGAATGTGGAAGTCTGAGCGTGGATGGATAGCTCTTGCGTTGCGGCCGCCTTTCGACCCATGTGTTTCCGAAACAAGGCACTAAGTTTTGTTTTGAAAGTGTCCCAACTTCCAATATCTGCCTCATGGTTATCGAACCACACCGTTGCCGTTCCTTTGAGGTAAAACCGCACGTTGGCCAGCATTATCGTCGGGTCCCAAGGATTGACCTCACTGATGCGTCCATAATTGGCAATCCAATCTTCAACGTCATTTTCATCCGTACCGCAGAACGTTCCCGGGTCTTTAGGGTGTGTAACGACAATCGTTGACGTTGTGATCGGCGCTGGTGCAGCCGTCGCACTGGCCGGCACAGGCGGCGGGGTCGTGGTCTCGTCTGTCATAATGATGACCCCGACTCGACGACCACTGCGGAGCTCCGTTGTACAGCGCTTCTTCTGGTACACCGCACCTCCACCAAATTGTCACTGGGATTCACAAGTACACGGGAGAGACAATATTTACAGGCTGCTGCTACCACATAATGGCTGACAGCATTTCACGAGGCATGTCCCGTCTTCGTCCTCTTCGCGTGGCAGTTTATTACCAGTCAAAGCGTTAAATATGCTATTGTAGAACATTCATTACGATATATAGTTTGCACGTTCGCTTTGCGAGCGCTTGATAAGCAGTAAAAGCATACCGCGCTACAACTGTGGCGTTTTCGTATAACGCGAGTAGCTTGTACAACCAGAAAATTGGGACGACATGCGAAGGTCATGTCATGCCGTGACGGACACCTCGCATTATTTACCAACTCGCAGCGCGTGTGAATCACCGAAAAGCACGCAAACGTACATACTATCAGGACCCAACGCCAGTGTAAAAAAAGCGTCGCGTGATTAGCAACGTAGCGTGTCAACAAACGCATAGATGTCACAGAACCGAATCTGACCTACGAGTTTTTATCTGCACTGTTCGCGTGTTGGTGCTGATGGTACATACAGATTGCGCAATCCACGGCTCGACTCAATTAGTTGTACTGTTCGAGGCTTGTTGAGCCAATATTTATAGACAAAAAACTATCTATAAACGTCATGTTGAGCGACCAACGCCATTTTCCAAAACAGACCGTGAAATAGCTCTCGGTGCAATTTCGACTGAAAATCGCAGCGATGGCTCCGACGTTGCGACGCTGTGACCAACCGGTTAGTCGCAGCCGAAAACCCCAGAGTCGGCACTGCGACTGCTATTTTCGTCGCATGCGACGGAAATTGCACTTAGGCTGCGTTGAAAATCGCATCTTGTGAAACGGCCTTAAGAGCTGTGCTCTAAACAACTCGGTACAAGTAGGCGTTCTTGCGTAATAACATCATGTTGAATGCCGAGGTAGAAGCCGTACAACATCACTCCGTGCGCTTTATTTTAAATAATTGTTGTCGCAGAGTGAGTTTATTACCCATACAATCATTAAATCTTCCGTTATTAACTATCCGCCGCAAGATAGCCTGGCTTAGTCTGTTTCACAAAATTTACCGCCAGCATGAACGTATTCATTCTCTCTTCATTGTTACACCGGTGTTTGTATCCCAGTGACTTGTCCATGCGTAGGAAGTTCATATTCGCCGACAGAAAACGGTGAAAACTTTCAGTTAATATTTGTGGAATGCTTGTGGCGAATGGAATGACCTTCCACATGGCATACTCGTAGTAAGCATCACTTATTCGTCGAGTTTTAGGGAAACTATAAAAAAATATTTTTATGTTGTCGAGCCATAGTGTTATTTGTGGTTTTACATTATTGATGGTTATGGTTCATGAGTTAACACTTCGGTTGAACTGTGTTTATTCAGTTCCGTGATTCAAACGGTTGTATCCTTGCTTGAAGCGATGTTATTCCTGCTTTTTCACAATTTCTGATTATGTATGTTTGGCTTCTCTTGCTTTTCGGATTCCACTGTTTTCGTGGACTTGTGTTTCATGCTGTTGTTTTTTAGATCAAAAGTTTCTGCCTGTTTTATGAACTGATTTGTATTGCGTAGCTTGCGTGCCTCCCTCTCTAACGCCGTGAGTTACTGAGGATACAATAAATGAAATTAAATGAAGTTAAAGTTTAAATGTGTTAATAATTTCGTTAGCGAAGCTTTCTTCTGCAAAAAAAGGTTTGGTTTATGTAAACTATGACTTATCGCATGTACGTTTATTTGAAAAATTTCTTCTTATTATTATTATTTGATTTTTACACATATACACACACGGACACAAAGGGATTAAGGAGGGAGCAAGCTGGCAACTGCCACCGAGAGGGGCACAACGCCTGCTCCTACTCCTCTATTCCTCCTCTATTCCTATATTCCCTACTCCTATAGGAGTAGGGAATAGAGGAAATGAAAATATGAGAAAAGAAAAGAGGAAATAAAGAAATGACGGAGACACGGACAGAACAAATCAAAACAAAAAAATCAAAAGAAAACAAAAGTACAAATAACATATTCAATATATTCAAATATATAACCGCCATACAGTTTTCATGCAAAAACACGCATCGAAATAGAACATTGCGCACACAAAGTGGCCGCTAGAAATACATAATTAGGCATAAAATATTGAAAGTCATGCAATATCAACTTACAGAAATGCGAAAACACCCGTGTACTTAGATTTAGGTGCACGTTAAAGAACCCCAGGTGGTCCAAATTTCCGGAGTCCCCCACTACGGCGTGCCTCATAATCAGAACTGGTTTTGGCACGTAAAACCCCATAATTTAATTTTTAATTTTGATGTCATCTTTCTCACAGAATTGTTCTAAAAAAGGAAGGAAAATGTGTTAAATTCATCTTATTAATTTTCTTAATAAGATAAGAAAAATTTATTTTTCTTAATAAGATAAGAAAAAGGGTTAAACCTTCACAAGCTACATTGAAGATGTCGTTGACCTTTGTCGGCACAATAACCCCACTATGCCAGAAAGTGAAAGGATAAAGAGTATCATGAAAGGTATAGAGAATGATGCCTTCCAGATGCTCTTTGTGAAAAGTTGGTTGACGAGGTGATCACCCTGTGCCAAAGCTACGGCGAGCTCCGCAACCTGCGCCTCACTACGCGCCATGCTGTCGCGCTGGACGACACGGTTTCGGCACAAACCGACAATTTCAGCACTGCTGCCGCCCACTCCCCGTTCATCGACGAAGTCCAAAAATGCGTTCAAGAGGAAGTCACGCGTCAATGTCACTTCTGCCTGTTACCAATCGTCTGAGTGCTCCTTCTCTCCGGAATTGCGGCGGGTCATAGACTAACAAGTCACCGACGTACTACCTCTCGTTCATCAGCCACCTCCAGCGCCGGTTTCGCTCACGTACGCGACCATCGTCGCCAGTACAAGACCTCCGCCTGCAGTTCCACACTACAAGGCCACAAGCGGTTTCCACTCGTCGCCTTCTGAAGCTGCGAACTACATGCCCAGAAGCGGATTCTGCGCGCCTCCGCTGCCCCTACGCCAGGCCTAGCATTGTGCACCCCGGCTTGGGCGCCCTGTTCACAATCCTTGAAGCACCCAAGAAAACTGGCCCATCTGCTTCGCGTGTGACTTTGCGGGCCACGTGGCATGATTTTGCCGCCAGCGCCGTTGGTACCCTCCCGATACTGCGAGACCACAAGGAAAGGCACTTGACTCCCAGTCACGCTATGTCCCACCAGTTCCACACTTCGCTTCCTCGTCTCCTGCTCCCCGAAGTTTCAACACTCGTCGGTCTCCATCTCCCCGTGGACGTTACCTGTCCCCCATTATCCGCCTCCCTCCAGCTGTGGAGCAAAACTAAAATGCGCTGTTCCGGAGGCAAGAACTGCGATCTCAGTGAACTGCTCAAGCCCTCGTTTATTCCCTGCGAACGACATTGAAGTTTAGTCGGAAGGTATTGCCGTTCACGCGCTTGTCGACACCGGTGCCGTGGTGTCAGTGCTTGCCGACTAGCTTCGCCGCACGCTCCCAAAGGTCGCGACGCCGTTTTGCAATATTTAGCTACGTACAGCAAGAGCTGAGCCAATTGAGCCTTTAGGAACATTCACCGTCTGTGTTGTCATACAAGACAGTTTATATCACTTAGAGTTTGTTGTTCTTCCCCGCTGCTCTCATGCCATCATTCTAGGATGGGACTTCCTCTCTTCTCATCGTGAAGTTATTAATTGTGCCCGTGCAGAACTTGCAGAACTTGCGCTGACCCCATTTTGCGGAAGTCTTTCAGAACGTTTGGCTCTATCTTCTGCTCGAGTGTTCGTCGCCGCCGACACCGATATCCCTGCTTTCTCTTCCGCCCTTGTGCCCGTTTCCTCTGCTGCTTTCTACGATTCCACAGTTCCCTTCACGCCATCGAAACTTGCCGCACACCGTCATCCCTTCTTGCTTCCCTTTACCATCCTTCCCATTCGCCAGGGTTCCAGCGCACGTTACGTTTCGAATCCGTTTTCGTGTCCATCAAGCTTACACCATGGCCAGTGCCTCAGGTCTGCTGACGAATTTGAGACGAGCTTTCTCTACGATGTACCTGTGTGGTGTGTGGCAGTGCGCGAAGGCAAAGTTTAGTGAATTTTGCGGGTGTGAACGTGAACATGGTGAGCGCAAGACGACGACGACAAAGAGCGTCAAGCACGAGGCGCCGCTGCACAAAGAAAACCAAACAAACCAAGCGCCATCCAATTGGAAAGGGCCACGGCGCTTTCGAGTGAAGAAAAACAAGGTAGTTGCCGAAGGGAGGAGGAGTTCCAGGAAGCGACGCCGGGCGAAGGACGACCACCGGACCAGGAGCTGAAGACAGGCCGTCGTGTTCCGGACCCGAGCCTCCACGACTTCACCTGGCCGGGGCCTCCTGCCAGCCTGTTCCCGGACGTCGCCACTCCAACCGACCGCGGATGGCTCCGCCCGAGGCCGGCGCACTCGTGAGCCCGCAGGCAAAACGCAAACAGTCGGGCCACGGGCCTGAGTTTGCACCGAGCTTCCTGGCCACGACACCGCCTCCAACTGCCCGTGCTGCCACGCCACCGGCGTTCCTTCTACAAGCCAGAGCTGCTGCGCTCGGGTTTCCTGCCCGTTGCTCAGCGACGCCGAAACGTTGGTGAGACTAACGCCGCCTCTCTCGTCGCCTTGCCGCCACCCATCCGCGTCGAACTCTCTCACGCGCTAGCCATAACTCCATAGCCCTGTCTCTGGTTGTGTTTTAGGGGCGAAGCTCCTTCGGCTGTGGGTCTGTCCCTCCTCTGTAGTATGTAGTAGTAGTAGTCGTCGTCGTCGTAGTAGTCGTCGTCGTCGTAGTAGGTAGCCACGTCTACTTTTATGAAAAAAAAATCCGAAAGTTGTGTCCGTAGCGCGGAATTGAACCAGGGACCCCTCGCTTCCGAACGCGCGGCGCTAGCCACTACGCCACGAAGCTTTTCCTTTAATACCTTCTTTGCAACAATACATACACCCGTACAAATACAAAGCAGGTCACTTGGCGCTACACAATATTAACGCATAGTTTGGCTAGACTGTGCTACTTTGAAAGACCTTCAAGGAGGCCACCACAGACACCAAAACGTCAAGCTCCTGAATCCACTCTGGTGGATCAATCATGTGCCTTAGGGCATCCCGGGTGTACGTAAGACTTTCAATTAGGTGTTGCCTTGCCGACCTTGCATCTACGCGGGCATTCCTGACATCCATGCGCGTTTTCCACACACTGTTCATACACAAAAGCATTATCATGTCAGCCGGCACTCCATCTGCGTCTGCGCATGGCAAGAAACGAATACCGAAATGGCTTATCGGCTGTTCTTTTTTCAGAGTTCGTTTGAGAACGTCCCACAAGAAAACGGAGTCATGGCAATCCAGGAAGATGTGCTCGATAGTTTCCGATTTGTTACATATGTTGCAGTTAACAGACCACGGAACAAATATAAATATGCCTTTACTTTGTAGTCATGGCTTCACAGGGAGAGTGCCAGAATGCAACTGAAAAAAGAATTACGAAGCGCACATGGACACACGCACCACCATGACAATAAATACCCAACATTAACGAAAGACTGCGCGTTTCTAACGCGTTTGTGCTGGCGCGTTACGGCCCGTGTAAGAAGCTGGTGTAAGACGCTGTGGCCTCTCCGCCTTACCCACGTATTCATAAACGCTCCTCGACTTGAACTTGACTTGCCACCGCCTTGGGCAGCGCGTTCGAAACGCGTTGAAGGCGGTGGCAAGTCAAGTTCAAGTCGAGGAGCGTTTATGAATACGGGGGTTATACTCTCTCAGCAGTCATGTAATGGCGTCGGCAAACGCGGTGCACGTTCCGGCATGTGTAAACGGCTGCGTAAGACGCTGTGGCCTCTCCCCTTTACTAGAGAGTACTGCACGTTTCTAACGCGTTTGTGCTAGCGTCCCCTTAAGCGGGAGATGGTGCAATTATAATGAAGAGCGCTGTTATAAAATAGGAATGACGTCACATATGGCGCGTGTCATTGATGGAAGTCAATCGTTCGACTGAGTGCGGCGAGACTGGGCGAATTACACGGAAGATTCACGGTTTACCGATGATTCCCTCCGGAGCTTCGCCCACTCATTATCATTCACCCCGTGAATATGCGGTGATGTTTTTTCTATACCATCTCCAAAGAGATAGCTCTGACTCTCAGTCTTTCATCATGCTGATTTGAGCTATAGTTGTAGCATGCTGTGAATATTTCTTTGTGTGGTTGTACGTACAAAGTTGCTTTTCATACTAGCTTGCATTAAATGTTGTTGTGTGCTGTGCAACCAAACGGCTTTGTCCTCAATTGGGTTCTGGGAGGCTCCGCCTCAGAGAACCGTCAGAAAGCATTAAACAAAAGCACCTAATCATCACAGCCTGATGCCTCGACTCCTCTTCAGGTTGACGCCATGGCTCTTCCTGTCTCTGCGTCTGAGCCAGCATGTGTAAGAACGTGTGCTTGGTGTATTGATCCGAACCTCACTCCGAGTCAGCGTGCGCAGATCGTCGACCTCCTTTTCCTGATTTCGCACTTTAGACCTCCAACAACAATGTTTAGGACGTACAGCTACAGTCGTTCATCACATCGACACCGGTAGCCATGTGCCACTACGGCAGAGTCCATAGCATGTGGCCTACGAGCACGTAGGCCACATGCCTCAACGCGGCGTGATACAGCCTTCCCACAGTCCTTGGGCCTCTCCAGTAGTGCTGGTGAAAAAGAAAGATGGGGCAATTCGTTTTTGTGTGGACTATCGACGCCTGAACAAGATAACCCGGAAATATGTCTATCCTCTCCCCCGTATCGACGACGCACTTGACTGCTTCCAAGGCGCTGAATTCTTTTCGTCCTTAGACTTACGATCTGGTTATTGGCAAGTCCTGGTGGCTGAGTCAGATCGCCCGAGAACGGCATTCGTTATGCCTGACGGCTTATATGAATTTACCGTGATGCCATTTGGCCTGTGCAATGCACCTGCCACATTTGAAAGAATGATGGAAAACATCATCCGAGGCCTCAAATGGCAGACATGCCTTTGTTATCTCGATGAGATTGTCATCTTTTCCCCGGACATTTCTTCACACCTGCTACGACTCGAACGCGTCTTCACTTGCCTCGCCGATGCTGGACTCCAGCTCAACATCAAGAAGTGTCGCTTCGCTGCCCGACAGCTCGTCATCCTTGGCCACGTTTTTTAGAAAAATGGTGTGCTTCGAGATTCTACCAAACTCTAAGCAGCCGCCGAATTCGGAAGACAAAGGACCACAAAAGAACTCCGCAGCTTCATCGGATTGTGCTCGTATTTTCGCTGTTTCATCCGCTACTTCGCCATCATAACAAAGCCTTTGACGCAACTTCTCGCGGGTAACCACGGCCTCTCGGCCTGGTCGCCACTTTCCGATGCCGCATTCACGCCGCTGCGTCGTCTTCTAACCTCGCCCCCGATTATCCGTCATTTCGAACCAAGCGCACCGACAGAAATACACACGGATGCTAGTGGTATTGGCATTGGCGCGGTTCATGCGCAACGAAAGACTGCCTTCGATGAATACGTCGTTGCCTACGCCATCCGCGCACTAACGAAAGCGCAAGCCAACTATTCCGTTACCGAAAAAGGCTGCTTGGCTATCATTTGGGCCATAACTAAATTCCGCCCTTACCTCTACGGCCGCCCATTCGACGTAATAACTGACCATCATGCCCATGCTGACTGTCGTTCTGAACATAAAGGTCGCCTCGCTCGATGGGCGCTCCGCTTCCAAGAGTACAACATTCGAGTGCTGTACCGCTCTGGCCGTAAGCATTCAAGCCCGGATGCCCTGTCCCGCTTCCCTGTGTCAGGCCAGCCGAACTTAGCTGTTCGTGATAGATTCCTATCCTGCCGTAACTAACTCTCGGACGGTCGCAAATGGTTATTCGTGGTCCCACGGCATCTACGTTTGAAAATATCTGCAGCGTTTCACCATGACCCGCAATGTGCGCACGCAGGAGCACTAAATACATACGCGCGCCTGCGACTCCGTCATTACTGGCGCGGAATGCACCGATTCGTCCGCCGATATGTGCGCTCCTGCCTCACTTGCCAACGCCGCAAGAATACCGCTCGTCCCTCAGCTGATCCATTGCAACCATTGCCTTGCCCAGGCCACGCTTTCGAGAGCGTCGGAGTTTATCTTTACGGGCCCCTGCCGAGTACTTCAGACGGCAACCGCTGGGTGATTGTGGCGATGGACCATGTCACGCGCTACGCGGGAACTTCGCCTCTGCCCAGAGCACCTGCGCGTGATGTTGCATGATTCCTTCTGCGTAACATCATACTTCGCCGTGGAGCCCCCAGAGAATTGCTGAGCGACAGAGGTTGTGTCTTTCTCTCAGACGTTATAGAAGCCCTACTCAAGGAATGTCACGTAATTCACCGTACCACTACTGCATACCACCCGCAGACTAATGGGATGACTGAGCGCTTTAACCGTACTCTTGGCGACATGTTATTCATGTACATCGCATCTGACCGGAACAATTGGGACCACGTTCCTCCCTTCGTGACGTATGCTTATAACACCGCCAGACAGACCACTACAGCATTTTTTCCTGTTCTTCTTTACGGACACGAGCCTTCATGCACAATGGATACCATCCTCCCGTATCGTCCTGACACAACGGAGTCTACTGCCCTGTCCGAAACTGCTTCACATGCGGAAGAGTGCCGACAGCTCGCCCATACATTTACTTCGGAAGATCAGCACCGACAGAAGCACTGTCGGGATGTCCCCGTCTCTCCTGCATCCTATGCCTCTGACTCACTGGTCTCGCTTTGGGTTCCCACCCAAAGGTGGCTCTGCCACCAGGCCTGGACTTTCACCCAAACTCGTTTCGTAGTACCAGGGTCCCTACCGTGTGGTCAGTCCAACGTCCCCTGTGAACTACACGGTAGAACCCCTTTAGCCACCTTCGGATAAGGGCCGCCGAGGGCCCGAAATTGTGCGCATTCAGCGGCTAAAGCCTTACTGCGACCCACCTGTGCTATTCTGCCCGTAGGTCGCCGGGAGAGCTCCTCTTCTCTGGGGAGATAATTGTACTGAAGAACGAGCAGTATGCACTGCTTCACGAAAAACGACGACGACCAGTTGGTCGAAGCCTTGTGCGTTTGTTGCCTGAGCTGTGTAACCTCTCGCTCCGGTGCTGTACACTCTGAGGGCTACATTAATTAAACCAGAACGCCTCTCGACAATATATATATATATATATATATATATATATATATATATATTGTCGAGATGCGTTATATATATATATATATATATATATATATATATATTGTCAGCGCATTTTGGGCATATCGTCGTCGTCATCTGTGCAAACGACTTATCATCTTGTGTGTGCGCTATTTGTACATATCGTCGTCGTCATCTGTACATAGGACTCATCATCATCCTTTGTCATCATCGTTTGTCATCATCTTCGGGTGGCTGCTCGGCAATAACGGCATCGCATCGGTCGACGTCTCACAAGTGGTGGAGTGTGCTTCGATTCCCACGTCCTCTTACTTTCCCGATTCCCCTGGAGCTCCGGTCTGGTCGTCGTTTGCTCTCGCCTAACACGGTGATGGCCGAAACCAACCCATCCACCCGTGCTGCTACTACCACTGCTCAGCCAGCTGGGCCTACCTGGACGGTGAACACCAAACACCGCGATCCTCCCGTCTTTGCCGGCCTCCGCGGCGACGACGTGGAATATTGGCTCGATCACTACAACAGAGCCAGTGATGTCAACCATTGGGACGACACGCACAAATTCCGGTGTCTCTTTTTACCTCACCGAAGTTGCGAAGACGTGGTTTTTTAACCACGAAAGCGACTTTTCGGACTCGCCATCATTCACCCAGCAATTTCGCCAGATCTTCGGCATTTCGTCTGGACGCTCCCAAATCGCGAAACAGAGGATGTCCTCGCTCTCTGCCGCCGCGCACAGAGTGACATGGCAGAAGCTGACCGCGTTCGCCACATACTGAAGGGCATCAACACATTCGCCTTTAATGCTCTCGTCATGCGGAGCCCAAACTGCGTTGGTGATGTTATCACAGCATGCCAACGTCTAGACACGCTCCAGTCTATTCGCCTGCCACGCGCCTCTTGCGACCCTCGTCTCAACGGTGATGCTGAGTTGCGAGCCCTGATACGCACTCTCATCAGGGAGGGACTACACGGACATCTTTCGGGACCTGCGACGTTTGCGACCGTACGGCCCGCTCCTTCTGGACTGCATGACATCATCAAGGACGAACGCCCAAACGGACAAGTCTACTAGACCATGTCGTCCGCCAAGTTATGCCGAAATTGCCTCCCGGTCTCCTTCGGCCTTTCAGTCTCCACCTGCCGAAGCTTACCGCGACCCCCAGCTTCGCTGGCAGCAAATACTCCTGCACAGCCGTACTACTCTCCGTGGCAGTCGTCACGCCCGATTTGTTTCTACTGCGGTATTCGCGGCCACATTTCTCGCTACTGCCGTCGGCGTCAGCAGGATGAAGGCGGGGTTATGCTACCTTTGAGCGAGACAGCGCACCTAGGTTTGACTCGTACGTTCCCGGGCGTCACCCAGGTGAAAGGCGAGGCTACGCCACCTTTGAGCGAGACAGGACATCAGGGTTAGATTCCTACGTTCCCGAACCGTACACAACCTCTGCTGGTCGCTCTCCTTCCCCTTACTGCCGTTCCTCATGGCCCTTGCGTGCTGCTTCCCATGTTGTGGACACCCGTTCGGAAAACTACAGGCTGCAGTTTTTGGAGGAGAAACTGCATCGTGTCGGACTATCCCAATTCCTCCTGCTCGCCCCGCCAATTTGCTATCCATTTGTGTGGAAGATGTTTCTGTCGACGCCCTTCTAGATACTGGAGCCGCTGTTTCTGTTATACAGCGTGAACTGTGCTTTCGTCTGCGAAAAGTGCAAACGCCGTATGTTGGTCCGGTCCTATGTGGTGCCAATGACGTTTCCATCTTTCCTACCGAACAGTGAACAGCTCGCGTTCTGATAGATGGTATTCGTCATCATGTGCAACTTGCGGTGCTTTCGACGTGCGCTCATCAGATGACATTAGGATGGGACTTCCTGTCCGCGGCTTCTGCACTAATTTCGTACGGCGACCCAAGGATTGACATCAGCGACACCGACACTTATCCCATTTTCAATTTCCCGTGTCACAACCTCATTGCTGCAGCGGATTTTATTATCCCACCAGACTAAGAACGTATTCTTACCGTTGAGTCAACAGACATTGTCGACGGAAACGCATTGGTTGTACCCTGTCAGCACTGCATTTATCGAGGACTCGCGATCGCTTCTTGCTTGGTCCGGTTCTCGAGTGGCTATGCAAGCCTCACAGCCTTTAATACAACTCCTGAGCCACTACTACTGCCGAAAGGGTCTACTATCACCAAGCTCGACGACGCTGCGAAGGTATGTGTCGTCAGTGTTTCTCCTGCCACATCTTCCGCGCATTGTACGCCCGCAGCAGGCCACACTAGTGCTATTAAAGCCACCTTGAGTGCCGATCTCAATCTGGACCAGACCAGTGCACTTCTCACCATTTTAATGAAGCATGAAGCTCGTTTTGACGTTTCTTCGCGAGGCCTGGGTCAGACCACTGTAACTACTCATCCAATTGAAACAGACGGCTCTCGCATAATTCGCCGTCGCCCGTACCGTGTGTCACCTCCGGAGCGAAAAGTTATAGAACAAGTGAACGACATGCTGACACGCAACATTATAAGGCCTTCAGCAAGCCCTTGGTCTTCTCCTGTTGTGCTTGTTAAAAAAAGGGATGGTTCTGTGCGCTTTTTTTTGCATCGATTATAGGGTGCTAAACAAAATTACTCTTAAGGATGTTTATCGACGATGCTTTGGATACCTTACAAGGTGCCGAGTATTTCTTGAGCCTCGACTTGCGCTCCGGATATTGGCGGATTCCAATGCATGCGCCGGATAAAAAAAGACTGCGTTTGCTACACCTGATGGCCTTTTCAAATTCAACGTGATGCCTTTTGGACTGTGCAATGCACGAGCTACGTTTGAACGTATGATAGATACAGTATAGCGTGGCTTAAAATGGAAGACCTGCCTTTGTTACTTGGACGACATTGTCATCTTTTTATCGAGTTTCTCCCAGCACCTACAACGTCTAGACCAAGTTCTCGCGTGTCTAGCAAATGCTGGTCTCCAACTCCATACTAAAAAGTGTCGCTTTGCAAGCCGAAGCATTAAATATTGGGTCACGTCGTCAGTAAGCATGGCATCCACCCTGATCCCGATAAAGTCGCTGCAGTACTGCAATTTCCGCCACCAACCGCACTTAAAGAACTCCGCAGCTTTCTCGGACTGGCGTCCTACTTCCGCCGCTTTGTCCGTGACTTCGCCACCATCACCGCTCCTCTACACAAACTTCTGACTTCCAGCGCGTCCTTTGTGTGGTCGGACGACTGTGAAGCCGCCCTGCAGACCCTCAAACGAGTTCTCACGTCAGGGCCCGTGCTCCGTCATTTCGATGCAACTGCCCTACCTACTATTCTACACACTGATGCCAGTGGGCATGGAATTGGCGCTGTCCTGCTGCAGCGGAATCAGAAGTCCGAAGAGCAAGTTGTGGCTTATGCAAGTCGTGCTCTTTCTTCTGCTGAGCGCAACTACACAATTACAGAACAGGAATGTGTCGCCATCGTGTGGTCAATACAAAAATTTTGACCCTATCTCTACGGCCGCCATTTCACAGTTGTGACCAACCATCATGCTCTCAGTTGGTTGTCGTCCCTGAAAAACTTGTCTGGACGCCTCGGCCGTTGGGTGCTGCACTTACAGGAGCATGACTTCACTGTCACGTATAGGTCCGGCAAGCAACATCAAGATGCCAACGCTTTGTCGCGCTGCCCGCTGACCCCAAACGCCCATGCTTCACTTTCGGTCTGCACGTCACCATCTGGCCACACGTCTCAGCACACGCCCAGTAGCCCAGGACAGTCAGTTGCCTCAGTTGACTTTCTTCCGTCTACTGACCTCGTCTCACTCCCACGTACTGGCCCATACTACCGTACGCTGATCGACCGACTTACTGGCTTGGCACGACCCCCCAACAGTCGCTTAAGACGACAACTTTCGCGTTTTAAGCTTCAGGTGGAGCGTTATTGCGATCAATCTACCATCCTTCCGGTAACCGATGGGTACCAGTCATACCACGCTCACTTCGACTCCAAGTATTAGAAGCAATTCACAATGACGCGACGGCTGGCGACTTGGGCTTTCATGAGACCTACGACCGCATCAAACGCCTTGCTTCTGGCCGGGCCTTTCCACCTCTGTCGCAAAATACGTTGGATCCTGCGCGTCATGGCAACACAGAAAACGCTCGACATCCCTTCCAGCCTGTCCTCTGAAGCCTCTACTATGCCCGTCCACCCCCTTCGAAATTGTTGGCATAGACTTGTACGGACCGCTCCCACTCACGCCCGCTGGTCACCGCTGGATCGCTACCGCAGTGGATCATCTAACGCGGTATGCTGAGACAGCTGCTCTTCGCTCTGCTACTACCTCCGAAGTCGCCGAGTTTTTCGTGCACAGTATCGTTTTGTGCCACGACGCACCTCGTGTCTTCCTGAGTGACCTTGGCAAGACGTTCTAATCGGATGTCCCACGTGAAGTCCAGGCCTCGGACACCACCCATGAGACCACATCATCGTACCATCCGCAAACAAATGGTCCTGCGGAGCCTTTTCATCGAACTTTGTCTGACATGATGTCAATGTATGTTCGACCCGATCACACCAACTGGAACACCATCCTACCTTTCGTGACGTTTGCATATAATACTGCCGTCCAACGTGCAACCAATTACAGTCCCTTTTTCCTTTTGTACGGTCGTGCGCCGTCTTTCGTTTTGGACACTACACTCCTTTCAGCACGTGCTGCTCCACCCGCGTCTCTTCCTGAAGAATTTGCCGCTCGCATCTCCCGCACCCGTGAAATTGCCCGTGCCAACACCGCTACCATTACTTCGGAATGATTCGCTATGATGCGGCGCGTCGCGTTGCTTAGTTCCGCCCAGGCGACGAAGTTCTTTTGTGGACACCTGTTCGCGCACCGGGGCTCTGTCAAAAATTTCTCCACAGATATCTCGACCCCTACACCGTTTTGCAACGAACTTCGGCCGTTAACTACCGCGTCACTCCTGTCAGCTCAGCTACTGACCGCCGCCGCCGCACAACGGAAATCGTTCACGTATTTCGCCTGAAACCTTACATGCGCCGTACCTACCCTTTCTAGCTTGCGGTTTTGCTGACCGCTTTCCTGAAGGGTGCAAGTTAGTGTGAGCGCATTTTGCGCATATCGTCGTCGTCATCTGTACAAACGACTCATCATCTTCTGTGAGCGCCATTTGTGCATATCGTCGTCGTCATCTGTACATACGACTCATCATCATGTTTTGTCTCGTGCGGTGTTTGGAAATAAAGGCATCGCATCGGTCGACGTCTCGCAATATATATATGGAAATGAGGTTCATTGATACAGGCGTAGATGTAGATCCTTCGGATATACTGGCACAGAACGGGTGGCTAAACAGTAACGTCGGGCAGCGCTCTTAGCCGTAACTTCGGCGTCGTCTTTTGCGGAGTGATCACGATGCTGCTACTGTAGGTGGTGTGCATCATGTGAAGAGTATGTTGCACGTCTTATTCATCACAACCACGTGACCAGGCTCATCGAGCCTTGCTAAGTTTTCTGAAGGACACTGACTTGGCCTCCCGTTTATAGACATTATTTGTATTTTGTTTTGTGTTTATTTTTTTTATTTGTTCTGTCCGTGTCTCCGTCATTTCTTTATTTCCTCTTTTCTTTTCTCATATTTTCATTTCCTCTATTCCCTCCTCCTATAGGAGTAGGCAGGCGTTGTGCCCCTCTCGGTGGCAGTTGTCAGCTTGCTCCCTCCTTAATCCATTTGTGTCCTTGTGTGTATATGTGTACAAATCAAATAATAATAATAATAATAACAACCGGGAGAAAAGGTAGCCATCCTGGCGGCTCAAACAGTAGTGATCATGAGCGGCTCACGGTAAAGTTTAAGGTGATCGACGTGAACAATGTCACGTTCACGACAACGGAGGTCAGAAGGGGGTGTCAGTGGTTCGATTAGGTAATTCACCGCAGACGTGCCACACACTCAGAAGCATCGGGCTGGTAGGGTAGCAGGGTGTCCACGGTGTGGGATGGATTACGGCCGTAGAGCAAAAAGTTGGGAGAAAAGCCAGTGGCAGTCTGGCTTGCAGTGTTGAAGGCGAACGTAACAAATGGTAGGATAAGGTCCTAATCTGTGTGGTCAGATGCGACGTACATGGCCAGCATGTCACCCAGGGTCCGGTTGAAACGTTCCGTGAGTCCATTCGTCTGGGGGTGGTAGGTGGTGGTTGTCCTATGAATAACGTGGCGCTGAGCCAGAAGAGCTTCGACAACCTCAGACAAAAAGACGCGCCCTTTGTCGCTGAGCTGAGAAGTTCACGATGTGGGCCGTGACGGAGGATGAAACAGCGGAGCAGGAAGGAGTCGACGTCGCGCGCAGTGGCGGCAGGTAGTGCCGCAGTTTCAGCATATCGCGTAAGATGGTGTGATGTTGTGGTGCGCGACGCGGTGCGGTGGTTGGAGACAAGGAGCAGACGACGAGTAGTGCGCGCGCCGAGGCGAATTCCATGCTGATGGAAGGCGACGACGCCGAAAGACCGTCCGGCGCGTGAACACGCGGCGGAAGAAACAAAACAAAGAAAAAGGCATCCAATCGCAAAATACCACGGAGCTTCAAGCAGCCAATGAACGAATGACAAATCGCCCAGTGCGATAGAAAAAGCGAGCCGTACTGGCAGTAGGGGGGAACAGTTCCAGAAGCGGCACCAGGAGAAGGTCGGCCACCGGATCGGGAGTTGAAGACGGCCGTCGGTTTCCGGACCCGAGCCACCAGGACTTCACCCGGCCGGGCCTCCTGCCAACCCATTCCTGGGCGCCGCTACTCCATCCGTTCGAGAACTGCTGCCCGAGGCCGGCAAGCGTCAGCGCCCGTGGGCAGGACGAGAGCTGTCGGGCTAGGGGTCCAAGTTCCACGACCAGCTGCCCGGTAAGAACGCCGCCGCCGTCAACCCGTTCTGCCAAGCCACCTGCCTTCCTGGGCATCGTCACTCTGCGCGATAGTCAACTGCTGCTGCCCGAGGTCGGTGAGCGTCTGCGCCTGTGGGCAGAACGAGAGCTGTCGGGCTAAGGGCCCGAGCTCCACGACCAGCTGCCCGGCGAGAACGCCAGCGCCGTCTTCCCGTGCGGCCAAGCCGCCTGTCTTCTCACTCCACACCAGAGCTGCCCCGCACTGGTAGCCTGTACGACGGTCCGATACAGCGACCTTCTATAGTGAGACCAACACCGCTTCTCTCGTCTTGTCGTCTCCGCTGCTTCGCGTCGAGACTATAGCACGCACACACGCCCGCTTCCTGCCCGAACTTTCCTGTGTTTGTTGCTGTAATGTCTTGCTAAGTGTTTACTTTGATTCTTTATTCTCGCTTCTAGTTTTATTAAAACTTTGTGTTTTTCAACAAACGGCTTTGTCCTCGTTTGGGTTCTGGGAGGCTTCGCCTCAGAGAACCGCCAGAAACATTAACACAAAAGAACCTGTCATCACAGATGGTCGACGGCGACGATGATCAAGCGGTTACCGGCGGGTGTCATAGGAAGCGGACCATAGAGATCAATGCCCACTCGATCAAATGGTCGGGCGGGACAGGGAAGGGGCTGCAAAGCTCCAGCTGAACGGCAAGGCGCAGATTTACGACGTTGGCAGTCCGTACATGAGTGAACGAATTTGCGGACGTATGTAAACA
>NC_051160.1:184731706-184759434 GCF_013339745.2 Dermacentor silvarum
TAGGATCTATCTACATATCTATCTGTCTTTGTATATATCTAACTATCTGAATAGCCTCTTACGCCGATCCAGTGACCCAAGTTGTCTACTTGTGGTTGTTCTACTGTCGTCCCAGCTTCGACATATCTTACTCTCGTCATAAAGTTGTCACGCCTTCTGTTCCGACCCTGTGACCCAAGTTGTGTAATTGTTATGGCCGCTAAGTGTGAGCTCGTGGTCGTGATGCCATGGTGGCCATTGCTTCGCCGTCTTTCTAGCTTCGTCACCTAACTCTCGTCAATCTGTCGTTCCCACGCCTTCTACTCCGACCCAGCGCTTCATGGTGTCTACAAGCTTGGGTCACTACGTATGTGATGATGATGATGATCGTTGGAGTTTAGTGGCGCAAGGGCCAGGTATGGCCAAAGAGCGCCATGACAGTATTAGTTCGTATCAAGACGATGGTAATGGCTTGTTAGTGGTAGGTGAATAGGGAATTATATGAACATTAGATGTGGCATGGCTGTAAAGGGGCCTAAAATCAGTCGCTGTAAAGTGCGTAAAATCTATAAGTAATAAGATTATGGCAATGAGTGATTATGAGTACTATGGACATGAACAATGCATTGCGAAAAAATGATACGAGTTACAAAAAATTTAAGATACAAGAATTGGCCAGAAGCACAAGTGCCTAAACAGAGCCCTTGAAACACAAGGGCCTGGAGGCATGTGCAGTTAAAAAACTATCGCAGCAACATCCTCTAGAGAGAGGATGCGCTACGAACTTATTGGACTAATAACATGTAACACAACATCTTTCAAGAAAGCAAGGACTGCGTTGGTGCTAAAAAGTGGTTCTTTACCGAGAAACATAGCGGGATGCAGGGGGACACAATAGCGATATGCGAGAGGAAAATGTTTCTTTCTTTCTCTTTCGGCTTCCCGACACTCCAAGAGGACGTGGAGGACGGTGAGCCTGTCGCCACATCTACCACATGTTGGAGGATCATTTCCATTCAATAGAAAATTGTGAGTACCATATGTGTGTCCTATTCTGAGACGACAGAATAGGACATCAGTTCGTCGTGTTTTAGTTGTACAGGGCCAGAAACCTAACTGTGGCTTAATCAAGTGGAGCTTATTAGTTGTTTCAGCGTCCCACAGACGCTGCCAGTGGCCTCGCAGTTTCCTTCGCAAAAAAGGCTTCAGATCTGTGGAGGAAATAGCAGCGGCAGGATTAATAGCTTGCGATGTAGTTGATGTGGCCAACTGGTCTGCTAGCACATTGCCCTCGATGCCTCTATGGCCAGGCACCCAGCATATTATTACATGTCTACGAGATTGGTAAATGTTACACAAGAGTGAGTAAAGCTCGATAACAACAGGATTCTTATGCTTTTGTAAAGATGTTAGCGCTTTTACAAGACTCAACGAGTCTGTGAATATTATTGCCTTTTGTAGTTTCAATTTCTCTATATGCTTCACCGCAGACAGTACTGCATAGGCTTCTGCGGTGAAAATGCTTGTTAGGGGGTTTAATACGTCGGATTTTGAAAAAGAGGGGCCAACCGCGGCGTAAGATACGCCAGCATGGGACTTGGATGCGTCGGTATAGAATTCCGAGCACGAGTACTTCGATTGAAGTTCGCGGAAATGCATTGCAATTTCGAGGTCGGGAGCATGCTTTGTGACCTCTACAAAGGATAGATCACATTCTATCACCTGCCACTCCCAGGGCGGTGACAGCTTAGCTGGAGGCATTAGGCGATGTTCTAGAAGTGGGACATCCATCTCTTCGCTAAGTTCTCTTACACGCAGTGAGAAAGGCCGCCTCATAGAGGGTCGATTATAGAAAAGCGTTGAACACTTCAAATCATTAAGGGTTGTAAAACAAGGATGTTCCCGATCGGAGTGCACTTTGAGAAAATAGGTGAAGCTGATGTATGTTCTCTGGAGGTGGAGTGACCACTCATTCGATTCCACGTATAAACTTTCGACGGGGCTTGTTCTGAATGCGCCAGTGGCCAGGCGGATACCTAGATGGTGGACAGGATCTAGCATTTTTAGCGCGCTAGGGGCGGCAGAGTGATATACTACGGCACCGTAGTCCAATCGTGACCGAATGAGGCTCTTGTGAAGATTCATTAAACACTTCCTGTCGGTGCCCCAGGATGTGTGAGATAAAATTTTCAGTAAGTTCATTGTTCTTAGACATTTCGCCTTGAGATGTTTTATGTGGTTGATGAAAGTAAGCTTACAGTCAAGTATGATGCCTAAAAATTTGTGATCTTTGTTTATAGGTATTTGTTGTCCATACATTTCGATAGTGGGATCTGCAACGAGACCTTTCTTCCTGGTGAAAAGAACACAAGAACTTTTGTGGGGGTTTATTTTGAACCCGTTTTCGTCTGCCCACTTTGACACTTTGTTCAACCCCTGCTGTACCTGTCTCTCGCACACTGCGAGGTTACAGGACTTGAATCCTATTTGTATATCGTCCACATAGATGGAATAAAAAATAGCGGGTGGTAACGAAGCACGAAGCGTGTTCATTTTAACGATAAAGAGTGTGCAGCTGAGCACGCCTCCCTGGGGTACACCAGTTTCCTGCACAAAAGGTCGTGATAGAACATTGCCAACTCGGACACGGAATGTGCGATTCAGCAGATAACTTTCAATCATATTTAACATATTACCACGTATACCAAAGTGGGAGAGGTCTCTCAGTATTCCAAACCGCCATGTGGTGTCATAGGCCTTTTCCATGTCTAGGAATACAGACAGAAAGAACTGTTTGTGAACAAAAGCTTCGCGTATCTGCGCCTCGATACGTATCAAATGGTCAGTGGTGGACCGACCCTCGCGAAAGCCGCACTGGTATGGGTCAAGCAGTTTGTTTGATTCAAGGAAATGTAATAGGCGACGGTTTATCATTTTTTCGAAGACTTTGCAGAGACAGCTTGTTAGCGCTATCGGCCGATAACTCGATACAGACGATGGATCCTTCCCCTGCTTCAGGATAGGGATCACTATGGCCTCTCTCCAGGCAGAGGGGAGCTCGCCGGAGATCCATATAGAGTTATACAGACAGAGAAGGGTTTTCTTCGTTTCAGAGGGCAGGTTCTTCAACATTTCATATAATATGCGGTCAGGGCCTGGGGCAGATTGGTTGCAACAGGCGAGTGATGCCTGAAGCTCTGCTAAAGAGAAAGGCAAGTTATAAGGCTCGTTCCCGGTGCTCTTTCGGTCTAGTTTTTGTTTTTCTATTGCTGCTTTGTGTTTTGTAAATTCTGGGGAATAGTGCAATGAACTGGACACATGTTCAAAGTGTGCACCCAGGTGGTTTGCTTGGTCTTCCAAGCTGTCGCCCTGTGTGTTTACCAAAGGGAGTGAATATGTTTGTCGTCCTCTCACCTTGTTAACCCTGTTCCAGACTTTGGCCTCATCTGTATACGAGTGTATACTTGATAAAAACTTCTGCCAGCTCTCTCTTCTGGCCTGTCGGCGCGTTCTCCTGCCTTCGGACTTTACCTTCTTAAAATTGATAAGATTCTCTGCAGTAGGAGAATCGCGTAGCAACCCCCACGCTTTGTTCTGTTTTCTACGAACGTTCCTACATTCGTCGTTCCACCATGGGACACGGCGTTTGCATGCCGCACCACTTATTTCGGATATGCATTTAGAAGCGGCATCAATTATGAAGGAAGTAAAATATTCCACAGCAGCATCAGTTCCTAACGAAGACATGTTGGCCCAGGAGATGCTACTAGTAAGATTTCGAAATTTCTCCCAATCGGCTGTGTCAATCTTCCATCGAGGGGCTTGTGGTGACGGCTCAGTTTTGGTTGTTCGCAGTAGTATTGGGAAGTGATCGCTCCCGTACGGATTTTTGGTAACTTCCCATTTAAGTTCAGATAATAGAGACGGGGAAGCTATGCTAAGATCAATAGAAGAAAAGGTTCTGTTTGCGACACAGTAAAATGTAGGTTCCTTCTTGTTCAGGAGACACGCGCCAGAGGAGAAAAGAAATTGTTCAACAAGACGACCTCGCGCATCGATACGAGCGTCGCCCCACACGACTACTGTGCGCATTGAAATCGCCAAGAACAAGATAGGGTTCTGGCAATTCATCTATAAGGGACTGAAATTCGTGTTTATGTAAGTGGTAATGGGGGGGTATGTAAAGTGAGCAGATGGTGATGAGCTTGTTTAGAAGAACAAGTCGAACTGCCACTGCTTCAAGGGGCGTTTGTAGCTGCAAACGTTGACATGCTATGCTTTTGTGAATTACAATGGCAACACCGCCTTATGATGCGATGGCATCATCGCGATCTTTACGAAACGTAACATACTGTCGGAGAAAATTTGTATGTTTCGATTTTAAGTGCGTTTCCTGTACACACAGCACTTTTGGATTGTGTTGGTAAATAAGTTCTTGGACATCGTCGAGGTTCCTAAGAAGGCCTCTGACGTTCCATTGAATGATTTGTGTATCCATAATGAAAGTAAATTGGTGCTGTGTGTACTAAACAAGGAAATGTTGCTTTAGATTACAGAGCCCTTTCCAGGCCCCGTAACTCGAGATTTGTCCTTTCTGAAGCGGTCGAGGGAGCCTCGCCGCTCCTTAGGCGCTTGGTGCGCCGTCGGGATGGGTGTAGTGTCCATTGCCTCTTGTGAGGCGCCGGACACGCGCTCTTGCGAGCGAGATGTTTCGCGAGAAAGTCTCGCCGCGAAGGAGGAGACATTTGCGCCCACCAGCCCGGAGGTCGATGGGGCTGCCTTTGGGCCTGAGCTGTGCCGGCTGTTGCCAGCGCTAGCTGTGGCCGGTGAGGGTGAGGCAGCCTTGACTGCACCCACCGTGGGAGCTGCTGGCGGGCCTGCGGGTTTACTACGCGTAGCGCAGGCTGCCACCGAGGACTGTGACGGTGCCGGCAACCCTGAGGTAACCGGACTTGTTTGCTGGTTGGGTGGAGTGGACTTAGCTCCTTCCACCCTGGGGGCAGGAGCCACAAGCGACAGCTCGCTGCGCGCGGGCTGGGCAGGTGGCAGTAGCCGCTGCGACGCTGCCCCTTGACGCGCCGCATCAGCATAAGTGGTAGTGTGGAATGGTGAGCACCTTTTGCGTGCTTCCCTGAACGATATGTTTTCACGGACTTTCAGTGTTAGAATTTCTTTCTCTTTTTTCCAGCTTGGACAAGACCGGGAGTAGGCTGGATGATCACCATCGCAATTTATGCAGTGAGGTGTAGCCTCGCAATTGTCTGAGGCATGGCCTTGTGCTCCACACTTGGCACAGGTGAGTCGACCACGGCAGCTCTGCGAGCCATGGCCGAATCTTTGGCATTGGTAGCATCGCCTAGGATTTGGGATATATGGTCTTACTGCTATTTTTGTGTAGCCGGTTTCGATGCTTTGTGGCAAGACGCTTAATTCAAAGGTAAGTATCAGGTGTTTCGTGGGAATTTCTTTGTTGTCCCGTCTCATAACAATGCGCTGCACATTCGTGACATTCTGCTCCTTCCATCCTTCCAACAATTCGGTTTCAGATAAGTCGATGAGGTCTGCTTCTGACACTACCCCCCGTACTGTGTTCATGGACCGATGCGGTGAAACAGTAACTGGGACATCACCAAAGGTAACAAGTTTGCCGAGTCTATTGTATTGTTCTCTATCACGTAGTTCAAGGAGAAGGTCCCCACTTGGCATTTTGGTGACCTTGTAGCCAGGGCCTAGCGTGTTGGTCAAGCTTTTTGCAACTACAAATGGGGATATGGTTCTTGCTAGTTTTTCGGTTCTTTCACTGTGGACTACTTGAAATCGTGGGAAAATGTCTTTAGGTCGGGTGAACAAGTTTATAATCTCATCGGTGCGTCCCCTCTTCTGAGGGAGACGATCAAGAAGCCTAGGAAAAGCGGGTGTTCCCATAGCAATTTGGTGTAGTTCGGCAGCAATGGCAGCCACCCACCTCGGAGTCCAACAAGGGGACGCTGCAGCACTTAACGTGTAAGGCTGCAGGCGCCAGCCGTACATTGCCGCTATAACCTTATATACAAACCCAAGAGAGGGCACCTACACAAGGTTAACCCAAGCCGCCTATGGAAATTGAGGAAGTAACTGAAGAGAAGAGGTGACAGGACAGTGAGGACAGAAAAATAGAGAAGAAAAATATCGGAGAGGGGGACAGGAAAAGGCGACCACCGATTTCCCCCGGGTGGGTCAGTCCGGGGGTGCCGTCTATGTGAAGCAGAGGCCAAAGAGGTGTGTTGCCTCCGCCGGGGGGCCTTAAAGGTCCAAACACCCGGCATCGGCTCAACCCCCAGGATCCTCCTTTCCCCAGACACGGCTAAGCCGCGCACGGCTACACGCGGGAGGGTCCAACCCGCGTGTGCTCGGGTCACACTACGTATGTGTTCGGGGTCGTGATGCCATCGTCGTCACTGAATCGTCATTATTCTGTTTTTCATCAGCATCTCGTCATACCGTCATCGCCCTAGCGCCTTCTTCAATCCATCTATATTAACCTTTCTTCGCCATTGAACTGTAATCAGGCTGTCGTTATTCCATCCTGATTATGCCACCCTTGTCACACCGTCATCGTCAGACACTTGCTATCAGACATCCATTCTCAGAGTGTCGTCTTAATGTTGTCATAGTCGCGCGATCATCGTCGCTTCAGCATTGTTGTCCCGCTCTAGTCATGTCGTCTTCAAACATGTTTCGTGATGCAGTCATCGTCACCCCAATGCCAACATAACTAATTGTCGTCGCAGTGTCATCATGCCATTGTCATGCCATCATCGTGGCAGCATCGTCGTGATACAGCCTTCGTCATTTATCCGTTTTATACCGTCATCGGGAAAACGTCGCGGTCATTCGATCGTCATCACTGCAACTTCTTCGTCCGACTCTCGTCATGCCGTCGATGTCGTACCGTTGTCTTTAAAGTATCAACTTTATGCTGTTTTTTCCCCATTCTCATCACTTCAGTATCGTCATCCCATTATTGCCAAGCCGTCGTCATTATACCAATTTCGTCTATCCATCGACGTAATTCCTTGTTCATCAGTCTAACGTAATCATGCTGTCGTCATTCAATCGGGATTATGCCTGTGTTATCATGCCCTCATCATCAAACAGAGGCTATCATGCATCTCCTGTCATACCCTCGTCGTCATGCTATCTGGGTGATGCCATCGTAGCCATTCCCGGTTTTCATCGGGTTGTCGTCAAACCATCAATGTCACGCCATCGTTGTCATACAGCGACATCATCTCGTTGACCTAATGTCGTCGTCGCTGCAACATTGTGGTCGGCATACCATCGCAATTAAGCATCGATATCGTATCGTTGTCACGCCGTCGTTGGTATGCGCCTTTGTTGTTCGATGGATATAAATCATGCTTGGTCATCCTATCATCACTTCATCATTCAGTCGCCGTGATGCCTCCTTACTCGTAGGCGAACATGGCACGTGAGCCTCATGGCACAGTGAGACGAAATCGGAGTATGTTGCATATAGCAGACGCACGGAAACTCTCAGAGTTACAACGGCACGTGGCAAATAAAGGTGTCTTCAGGAATATGCTCTCTCGTTACATTTCTGGATCGCTATTGTCATTAATTACGACAGTTATCATGAGAATAATTCAGCAACAAACTTTTAGTAAACGCATATTTAGTGCAAAACATACCAACCACGAACCACCAGCCTTAATTAGTCTGATAGTGTAGCACATTCCTGTCATAGCCTGTGTTTCACCCTTCAGGCTACACTAAAATTTTTTTCAACTTTCCCCATGTCAGGGATTATCTCCATTGTTTTCCTCCAAAGATTGATTCATTTTATTTTCTATGTGCTTGACGTCACATTAAGAATCGGTTAGCCGCCTGGATGGAATAGGTTCTTGATCTTCTATTGTTCATAGCTATTTGACGACAGAGGGTATGACGGCTACAAAAACGTAAGTGTAATATATTACCATTCGCATGCAGTGATATCTCGAAAAGCATGGCTAATGAGCCATAGAAGGATATATAAGCTGATGACTTTGGATTGTACAGCAAAGCGTCGGCGGCTTGAAAAGCGAGAAATGGCTTGTGTGCCGAAAATTGCCGTGCTTCTTTTGGCCATTGTTGCAGCAGCAGAACGGTGCGATGCAAGTGACGAAGGCGGTCAGGTTAAGCCAGTCAATCCCTGGATAACGGTAAGATTTCCTGCGAAAGCAGCTCTAACAAAGCAATAATGTTGAATGTGCCAAATTTCTATGTTTTCTGTGTGCGCACTGGTCAATACTATCACCATAAATAGCACAACTTTAAGGAAATTATTATCGAATAAATTTTGCTTATGCATCGATATTTGCCAAATAAACGTAAGGAATGAAGAAATCAGCTCACCCTCACCCCCTCACCCCAAATTGAATAGGGCGCAAGCTGTTTCGCTTAGACTTTTACAGACCGGCACATATCCGTGTCTGGCCGTTCTGCACGAAGTTTACCCTGACGTATATCGCGACGACGCCTGCCCATCCTGCGGGCAGACCTACACTCTAGCACACATGCTCTGGGAGTGCGGGTCGAGATACCCCAAGTTCAGCAAGGATGAGTGGGACTCGCTTCTGCGTAGCCCCGCTCTAGACAAGCAAATCCTGGCTGTCCGGCGTGCCCGTGACCGAGCCGGTGGGCTAGACCTGCCGGTCCCGACGTGGGACTAGCTGGGTGCGCGACGAATTCGCGTCCTCGCCGGACCTGTAATTAAAGTTATTTCACTCACTCACTCAAGAAGTCAGCTGTTGATATACAAAGCACTTGAAATTCTATGGCAACCGAAAATAAGTCTTGGTGTTCGGACTTTTCGATGAAGAAGGTTAGGTTTGTTATGTAAGTTTTTCGCATTTGCTAATCTATTTTTAAAGAAAAGTTTTATGCATATTTAATGCATGCTTGGCTTATGATTAATCCATTTCTTCCGATGCCCGTCAACGCAATTCTATAGTTCTAATAAACCACACTTATTTAATAATACTCCGTCACCCAATTTTGAAAACCGCGTCTTAGAAAAATACGCACTGCCACAGGTTAGATCACAAAATAGCAAAATATGTTAGAATGCTAGAGGAGAGATGGTGGTAGAATAGAAGCAAGCGCAGCAGGAAGTAGACCTGGAATAGCCCTAATGAAGAAACAAATAATGAAGTAGATTTGATATTCTCTGCCGATTCCAGCATAGTGCAGGATGTAAGACTGTTAGGTAGGATAAAGTGCAGTGACCATAGGTTACAGAGGTCTAGGATTTCTCTCAATTTGGAGAGAGAAAGATTAAAATCAGTCGAGAAGAAACAGACCATCCTAGATGCAGTAAAGGCAAAATCAGACCAATTCAGGCAGGTGCTTGCAAATACGAAGCTCTAGAACAGGAAGATGAAGACAACATAGAAGTAATGAACGAAACAGTAACTAGGCTGATCTCAGAAGCAGCGGTTGAAGTGAAAGGTAATGCAGCAAGGCAACCGGTAGGTAAGCTCTCCAATCTAGCAAAAAAATATTAAAGAAACTACAAAAGACAAAAGTGTCAAACTCAAAAATTCAGATAGAATTCGCTGAACTGTCAAAACTGATCAACAAGGAGAAAGTAAGGGATATTCGAAATTAAAACGTGTAAAAGATTGAGGAAGCCGTAAAATATGGAAGCAGCATCAAATCAGTGAGACGAAAACTTCGCATAAGATAAGGCAAGGTGTATGCAGTCAGACATAAGCAGGGTAGTATCATCAGCAATTTCGATGACTTAGTAAAAGCAGCGCAAGAATTCTATACTGACCTGTGCAGTTCCCAGAGCAGCCAAACTACTTTCATTCGAAGTAGTGAACAGGACACCGAGCTTCCTTCTATAACTAGTGATGAAGTTAGAAGGGCCTTGAAAGTCATGACCTGGAGAAAAGCTGCTAGATAAGATGGAATAATAGTGAATTTATTCAAAGATAGAGGAGCTATTATGCTTGAAAAGCTTGCGGCTCTGTATATGCAATGTCTCACAAATTCAAGTGTACCAGAGAGCAGAAAGAACACCAACATTATACTCACCCATAAGAACGCAGACGTTAATGAATTAAAGAATTATAGACCCATTAGCTTGTTCTCAATATTATATGAAGTATTCACCAAGGTAATTTGAAATAGAATCAGGGCCACACTTGACTTCAGCCAACCAAGAGACCAGGCTGACTTCAGGAAGAGATATTCTACGATGAAGCATATGCATGTCATCAGGTAATAGAGAAAACTGCAGAGTACAATCAACCTCTATATAGCTTTCATAGATTATCAAAAAGCATTTGATTCAGCAGAGATACTAGCAATCAGGGAGACATTACGTAATCAAGTAGTACAGGAGGCATACGTGAATAGATATTTTGGCAATTATCTCCAATAATTCCACAGCAACCTTGATTTTCCGCAAGAAAAGTAGAAAGTTACCTATCAAGAAAGGGGTCAGGCAAGCAGACACAATCTCTCCAAGATTTTTCACTGCATGCTGAGAAGTATTCAAGCTCTTAGACTGCGAAGGCTTACGAGCGAGGATCAACGGTAAATATCTCAGCAACCTTTGGTTTGCAGATGCCATTGTAGTATTCAGCAACAATGGGGACGAATTACAGCAAATGATTGAAGACCTTAACCGAGAAAGTGTAAGAGTGGGGTTGAAGATTATTATGGAGCACACAAACATAATGTTCAATACCCTGGCAAGGGAACAAGATTTCATGATCCCCAGTTAGCCTCTAGAGTATGAAAAGGAGTACGTTTACCTAGGTCAATCACTCACAGGGAACCCTGATCATGATAGTGAAATTTACATAAAAACTAAATTGGGTTGGAGTGCATACAGCAGGCATTGCTATATCCTTACTGGGAGCTTACCACTGTCATTGAAAAGAAAAGTGTACAGTCACTACATTCTACGCATGCTAACTTATGGGTGCAGAAACATGGAGGTTAACAAAGAAGTTCGAGAACAAGTTAAGGACCGCACAAAGAGCCATGGAACGAAAAATGTTAAGCCTAACGTTAACAGACAGGAAGAGAATGATGTGGATCAGAGAGAAAACGGAGATAGCCGATGTTCTAGTTGACATTAAGATGGAAAAATGAACCTGGGCAGGCCATGTAATGCGTAGGATGGATAACCGGTGGACCATTATAGTTACACAATGGATACGAAGAGAGTGTAAGCGCAGTCGCCGACGGCATAAAACATAGGCGGGTTGTTGAAGTTAGGAAATTTGCAGGCGCAAGTTGGAATCAGATAGCGCAAGACAGGTGTAATTGGAGATCGCAGGGAGAGACCTTCGTCTTGCAGTGTACACAAATATGGGCTGATGATGATGATGATGATGACACAGTTGGTAGAGTTTATTCACGATTTAACCTCGGCAACTGAAAAGAAACAATTAGGTTATGTTAGGTTAGGTTAGGTTGCGCACTGCGTTTTCTTAGATTTCCGTGAAGCATTTGATGTAGTTGCAAACAGTCTCCTACTCTCGAAATAAAAACTTATAATTTGGATGGTAACATAATAGGGTGGAGTGCCGAATGTTAGTCATTGCGGAGACAAGCTGTTTGTCTGGACGGTATATCTTTACAATATGCACCAGTTACGTCGGGAGTTCTCAAGTCTCAGTGTTGGGACCATTATTGCTTTTTTTATTAGTGATTTTTCAGTTAGTATATACAGTCTTCATTCAGGATGTTTTCCGATGATTCTGTTGTTCAGAGAGTGGTAGATGCCATTTCCGATTGACAAATCCTGCATGCTCATTTAAATGCCAAAGCAGACTGGTGTGTGCGTTGGGATATGACATTAAATATAAATAACACTGTTCACGTCACCTTCACAAGAAAACGAACTAATCATCCGTATATGTATAGAATAATGATTTTGCTCTAAACATAAGCAAGGAATTTAAATATTAGGCGTCTTTTTACTTCTGACTTACGATGGAACAAGCATGTTAACTATATTGAAAATAAGGCAGTATCACTTTTGGTTTCCTTTCCGCGCAACTTGCGTCAGTTACAGAGTAAATTACAAAAGCAGCTGCATTTCAGTCATGTACGCTCAATATTTGAATACGGATGTGTTTGTTGGCACCCACGTACATTTGAGCTAGAGTGTACTAGAACACGGTAGAGTGGGACGAGCTGCTGGGGAGGCGCAAGTCTTTGCAGTGAAGTGCCCTAGGTGGAAAAATACTGTGGTGGCGCTGCGATCGAATTGAATTGGGCCGCATCAAGATCGCGCCGTTGGAAACTGCTGGCGATACAGCTCGGCTGAGTCATTAGTACTATTTCGCGCACTGGTATTTGCGTTCAGACCGCTGAAATGGCGCTCATCATTGCATATGACATCCCTATTGCAAAAACCAGCCTCTTCCAGTGCCTTCCAGTGTGAAACCAGCGCGTTTTTTGTCACTGGATGGCACTTGGGACGCTGGCGTACGCTGGGAGTCACTGGGATTCACTGTGACACTAGTGAGATCGCTCGATAATAGCTGGGTCCCACTGGACGTGACGCTTGTTTCACTGCTATGACACTGGGGCGCACTGGTGTGCACTGTACACGCACTGGTTGTCGCTGGAGTTCGCTGGCTCGTACTGGAGACCGCGCTGGTTTCGTTTGTGCCGCACTGTATAAGCGCTGTTTATTATGAAATGCTTCATAGAATTTCATGGGCATCTCCTGTCTAAAAAACAGACTCCTGTCCTATATATAGCACAATTTGGGATCACAAATGTCTGTTTCGTGTCTGCGGTGTTGCAGCTTTGTATAAAGGTGCGTGAGCTATAGCCCATGCATATGCGACACTGCAGATCACTTTCGCTTTGTACATTTCCCTTTTGACTGTGCGGATAACTGTATTCGTTAATGAAATTACGCAAACGCAGATAACCCTTCGCTTTCTAGTAATTTGTACGCAACCGATGACTGTGACACGAAACCCCGCAGCCGTTCAGACGCGTTCGAACGGACCTCAGGAAGCCTGCCGCTGATTGATATTATCGCACCGACAACAAAGCTGCGGCGATTCGTGTGCTTCCACTTTCCCTGGTGTACTAAAAATAATAGTTTAAAGGTTCTGAAGCTCAAACACAAACATTTTCGCATTCGCCAGGTACCCACAAAGATGGTTTGCTACCCCCGAAGGCTAGGCCTACCGTACCCGCTGAGTCCGTCTACACTCTATCGGCCCGTCTGGGTTGAGGAATCAACGAGTCTAACGAGGATAAATCACTGGGTAGTTCAGGTTTCCCATCCGTGTTCTTAAGCAGACCATTCTTTCGTGTCTACAGTGTCAGCACAACAAGCGATGAGCGCCGATATGACGCGTTATAAACATACCTATATGTGCTGTCGCCGAAGGCTGCCAGCCGCATTAACCGACCGCTTCTCTGACGGAGATATGTGACTAAACAGACGGGTTGATTGAAAAGCATTGTCCAGATATGGAAATGTTGCATTACCTTTGCGCGAAGAACAAGAAACGGCTGTCAAAATCGGCAGTAACAGCCCGTACAACGTCCCGGGTCGGTGGTTCATTTAAGGCTTTTTTCGTAGTTAATATACCAGTCGCAAAAGCAAATCAGTGTTGCTGCACTTCCAGGCCTACTATGCAATACGGACAACTTTTTCGTTTTGATAGAGGCGTAAGTTTTAGTTAAAGGCGATATGGGCGAATCCGCGTGGTGTCGTGGTAAGATACTGAGATTGGGTTCTGTAGGTCGGAGGTTCGAATCCTAATGCGTTATTTACTTTACTTTTTTTATTGCATTACAACGTACTCTGTTTCTTCTTCGTAATAGTTCAGCGGAAATCCGCTAGGTGGAGATAAGTAATTAAAGGGAAACTGAGACTTCCACCCAAATGTAGCAATTTGCTACAAAGGAAACCCAACCGGGTTCCTCGAAAGAAAGCCTCGCAGTTGAAGAAAAGTTCGGCCTCGTCCGGGACTCGAACCCGGGACCACCGCCTTTCCGGGGCAGCCGCTCTACCATCTCAGCTAACCAGGGGGCTAGCAGATGGCAGGGCGAAGTCGAATTTGTCGATAACTCGAAGCAAAGGCAAGTGTATGACGTAATAGTTCAGCGGAAATCCGCTAGGTGGAGATAAGTAATTAAAGGAAAACTGAGACTTCCACCCAAATGTAGCAATTTGCTACAATGGAAACCCAACCGGGTTCCTCGAAAGAAAGCCTCGCAGTTGAAGAAAAATTGGGCCTGGTCCGGGACTCGAACCCGGGACCACCGCCTTTCCGGGGCAGCCGCTCTACCATCTGAGCTAACCAGGCGGCTAGCAGTTGGCCGGGCGAAGTCGAATTTGTCGACAACTCGAAGAAAAGGCAAGTGTATGACGTAATAGTTCCGCGGAAATCCGCTAGGTGGAGATAAGTAATTAAATTGAAACTGAGACTTCCACCCAAATGTAGCAATTTGCTACAATGGAAACCCAACCGGGTTCCTCGAAAGAAAGCCTCGCATTCAAAAAAATATATAAGGTAGCCAGGCACCACGTATTTCTCGCTCTAGAGCTGCATTTCGCATGATGATGATGATGATGATTTATTGGCATCCCCTTTGAAACGGGCCTGCGACAAATAGTCACCTAGCCTGCTTGATTTAATCAGGTATACTATACATGTTCTTTATCTAGCGTTTTTGTATACCTCTCATTATTATTTTTCTCTTTAAAAAATTTACCTTGTACCCTGTTATGATTTTAAGAGATCAGGTCGTATCCATCTTTTCCCTGCTTTTTTTTCCACCAGTACTCTAATAATCTCTTGCTGATCTCTACGGCTGATCTGTTTATGTTTCCTTCCACTTTAAACCCAAGCGCTTCTAGGAGTTGCACGTTACCTACGGTGTACGCTGGGTGGATCCCGTCGCATTCCATCAGGATGTGCTGAGTGGTTTCTGGATCTTTACTGCAGCATACACATGTCTCATCTAGTTCCGAATATTTCTTCCGATATGTTTTAGCCCTTAGGCAACCGGCTCGAGCCTCAAATAGCAAGGCAGGGCCGTTTGTGTTATCGTACAGATTTTCCCTTCTTCGTTTAGTACCCGCGCCCAGCGCCTCCCAGTATGCCATGCCCTGCCAGCGTTCCAGCATCCAGCGCGCGACACTGGGCCCATAATCAGGCATGGCACTGGGCACTGGATACTGGGTTTTGCAGTAGGGATGTATTTATCCCTTTAGAATAAATTGTTTAATTTCTCTTCTTTATTTTATTTTATTTTTTTATTTCCGCTCGTTGATGCGCGTGCATTGCGGCCGTAGTGTTGGCTTTCATTCTACTATGTTATTGAATGGTTCCCTTTGGAGAACAAATAATTTTTCTCGTTCTTCAAGTAGCATGTATCTCTCATGCGTATTGTTGCGCATACAGTTTTTCATCAGTAGGTCTTGCGAAACGCAGACTGAGAAACATATGTAACCTTCCTGGGCTTGCCGCTTGGAACAAGTATACAGCATATCTGCCCCACCGGGCGCCTTGTACTCAGATTTACAGGAATTAGTGTTACACTCTTAGCAAACACCGGCTTAAAACAACGCATATAGGGCGGAAAGTATATCAAAATTTCCACGCTTATTAATGGCTCACTGTAAGCGGCCTACTGCATATGCGGCCTGCATTTAAACGGCCCATAATAGGGCCGCTTGGTGAATGTCATGCATAACCCATAAATTTTATGCGGTATTTCAGATCAAATCTGTCAGGCTTACTAAGCGGCCCAAATCCTATGCGGCCCATTGGGTATTTTTTTCTCAAAAAATTTATTTTAAGTCTGGCACCGTCCACAGTGGTTTTGCGCGCTGTTTCATAGACATTGCATAGAACCACGTTATAGGAAATTGGTAACACATAACACAAGCATGGCAACGCACTTCACACAAACATGGGAACACTGGGAATCGAACCCGTGTACACCGCCTGAGAACCAAACACGCTAACCACTACTCCACATCACTACGCTGCCGCGGAGGACTCACACAGCTATTTGCAGATACACTTGTGTTTCCGAGGCTGTCATTTTATGTCGATCGTTCACCGTCGGCGATCATGCGCGATATAAACATAGTTTGTGTAGCTGTTACCGATGCTTAGGTGGTTGGTGACAGTAAATGTATTTAAATGAGTATCAGTATACGAATAGCGCTTTCAACAGCTCTCATGTGAGGCGGAAAGGCTAAATGTGGTAGGATTACGGAGCATGGGGGCTGCACGAAAAGAAAAACTGCTTCGCCAGGCAAATTTAGTTCTTTAATATTTTCTCTTTATTGGCTACGATGCGGCTGCAGTCACTGTTTAACCGGGAACTCGGCTTTGTCTGAGAAACTTTCAACCACGTTCAGAAGGTTCTGTTAAAACTGATCCGCGCGGTTGCGCTGCCTCTAGGGTATAACGACAATACGGCTCCGAAATTCTGAGACGTCGAATAAGCGGGCGGGATATTACCGGCCCATCTAAGTTTGTTAAACCGACAAATATTTCCATTCACATCCACTGGCCTCAACAGGGATGCCCTGCCCGAAATACTGACATATATAGCTTTTGTGAGTATCAAGAAGAATGCTGTCGAACCGATCCTATTATGCTGTTCCGTTGTAGTTAATGATACAGTGTTTATTTTGAAGCAGCAAGGCATGTCGGTATCTCCGCCCGTGAGCCTACCGTAACAGCATTTCAAATATCGGAAGCTTCAAAGCTTTGCACACGCTAGCTTGTTTTCACCTCTTCACCTGCCAGGCGCATGCACGCGACGGTGCAACGAGCTACCGTGACCATACCTGCAGTGCCGTCGAGCTTTAAAGGAACGAAGGGAGGTAAGAAATCGAGGCGGCGTTACAGAATTTATATTATGGGGCTTAGCGTCCCGATAGTGCTGTGGATTACGAGGGACGCAATATTAGAGAGCTACGAATTCATCGTGGCCACCTGAAGGTATTTAACGCGCACCGAAAGAACGACACAAGCGTTTTTTTTTTTATTTCCGTCGGAATGCGACAGGTGCGGCCGAAACGCTAAGGCCACCTTGTTACTGCGGCCACTGCCGTTGAAAGTGAACGAATCAGCTGTTTGAAATTTCGCATAACAAGGCGGGATTTTGCCGGCGTGTTGAAGCTTGCAACGGCTCCATTCCTACCCTTGCAAGTCGATGGCTTCGACGCAAAATGAACATGGAATAACCGCAATTTGCCCATTGTATCTTGCGCTGCATTTGTGTGATCAGCACCACCGCAATGAGCACTTTCTGCTATCTCGAATGCAAGTGAATCTTCGTGCGCAAGACGAGCCGCACTCGTGCACAAACTACATTTAGTTATCTCAAAAAAAGAAAAAGAAAGCACCGTGCAGACTGCAATAAAGTGCACGCGCTGTATTAAGTGGGCACGCACTATTGTGCTGTGTCCGGTAAAGGAAGGTGTGCCAAGAAGTGGTTGCAAGAAGGTGAGATGGACTGCCCGCTAGCATACCTAATTATCTCGAAGGAAAGATCGAATTCGGATTTAGGTGTCGTGTACATTAGTTGAGTGCCTCTGCCTTCGTTATATCAACTGTGCCCTATATACACAGTTATTAAAAGCACACGTTTTTCTCCTACAACGTTAAGTATGCTTTTTGCGGACTGCCCACTTCATCTGTTTACGCCATCTGAAAGCATGCTGTACATTATTGCAGACACGTACGTTCATGCAGACACAGAGAAAGAACATATTTTTCAAAGGAGAATTATTTATTTACAATACAACAAAGTGAACACTGCCCAGCATACTTTCACTGTAGGTTTTGAACACAGAATGGGGACTTGTATGCCAAGCTCTGACAGCAACAAATAAAAGCCACACTGCTACAGGAAATACAAAAGCAGATATGCAGTGTTAGGGCCTGCCGCTTTTAAAATCTGAAAGGAGCATAACACATTAACTTGCATGTACTTCATGTAGTTGCGACCAACAAGAGTTGAGCTTCTAAGTTCACCGCTTTCTCGTTTATTAAAGAAAGTTTTGTTTATAACCAAAACTACGTAAAATAGCAGATAACTACAACATGAGGAACAGAACACACGTATGTACTAAACTTACTGAAAGGTCACACTTTCTATAGATAGGTTATCTAATGAGGAATTTAGACAGCTAAGTGCTCGCAGCTTTAATGAAAAATTACTATCCGTGACTGGCATGAAAAAAAGAAAGAATGAAAGCGCTGCATGAAAATGCACGAGGTGTGTTCAAAAATAAACCAAACTTTTGAAATAGCACGCAAACCGGCAGAGAGCACGCTGCGGCTACTGAACGCATGTAGCAGCGGGTTTAGACAATAAACTGCCATTTGCCGCGTTTCGCTCTGACCATTGGTTGGTGAGCTACAGCCGCCGAAGTGTGCACATGTACAAGCGGTTTTTGTATTAGTGCCAAAGTAACAACGAAAGAGGTTGAAGAACAACGTGTCTGTGTGAAATTTTGCTACAAACTTGGCAAAACTTTCACAGAGACATTTTAATTGCTTAATCAAGCAATTGAAATGTCTATGAGTATGAGTCGCACTCAGTGGTCTGAGTAGTTTAAGCATTTTGAACAAGGCAGAATGTCGGTTCGTGACGATCCCAAGCCTGCACGACCTTCCACATCAACAGATGATGAGCATGTCGAGAGAGTGCGTGCTGTTCAAGGCATCCTACTGTGAATGACATACTTGAGATGCGTCGTGTCAGTGCAAAATTCGTGCCGCGTTTGTTCACTGTCGATCAGAAACACCTGTGCTGAGATAAGCCATGCAGGAACTGCATGCCACTGGAAATGATAATGAAAACTTCTGTAACATCACCACAGGCAATGAGACGTGGGTTCTTGGCTCTGATATTAAAACAAAAAGTGCAGTCGTCGCAGGGGTTGGGCAAAGAGTCTTCTCGTCCAAGAAAGCTCGCATGAGTCAGCCAAAAAATCAAGGTAATGGTGGTGTTTTCTGACTGGAAAGACATAGTCCATCAGGAATTTGTACTACGTGGTCAGATGGTAAACAAGGCTGTCTACCTAGGAATTCTAGCACGTTTGCGGGATGCTCTGTGCAGTAGGAAGCCTGAATTGTGGGAAACCCAGACCTAATTGTTGTAGCTTGACAATGAGCTAGTTCCCGTGTCGCTCCTTGTCTGCGGCTATCTAGCAAAACATCACATTCTCGTGCCCCATTGACCGTACTTTCCAGACCTAGCCCAAGAAGCCTTTTTCCTGTTTCCTGAATTAAAATCACGTTGAAAGGATGTCGTTTCCAACCCATAAAAGCAACTTCAAGACAATGGGACCCCAGCCTTACGCGCCATCCCAGAAAAAGCGTTCCAGGAGGCTTTCCAAAAATGGATGAGATGATAGGAACAATGTATTGCCAGAAGAGACGACTACTTTGAAGGGGAAATACATAAAATGTTGTGCAATAAGCAATAAAGGTGTTAATGCTGAAGTTTGGTTTCTTTTCGAACACACCTTGTATGTATTTGAATTGAACTCTTTTGGGGGCCAAGCAACATTTAAATTCTTTTGTCTTGCGAAGCACATTCTGTATACATGCCGCAGTGGTTGGGTGAATGCCAAGAAATCCAAAGTGAAGTTCTTTATCTTGGGTGATTCCACGACAGATCAACACGGGTCCAATAATTCATATTTTAAATTTCATTCAATATTTTATATCTTGTGCGCATATCACTCGGTAGTACGAAAGTGAACTTGCCTTCTTTGACAAATGGATACTTTAGGAGAAAAAAAAGTGGTCGCAGTTTCACCTGAAAGGCGAAGCATCAATTGCGATAGCAAATTTGTAGAGAGCAATACGGAGTAAATTATAGTAGCTTTATCAGCTGTATAATGTGAGCGGAGGAAGCGGGCAGAAAGGTTGAAAAACGTTTAATTGGCGAAATTACAAACTGCGTTCATTGTCTGAGGCTGAAAAAACTCCGGCTCTCCGCTCTTCCCTCGCAAAACGTCCAACGACTCTCAAGGTTGCTTGACCTCGTGTCTGAATAAAGCTATGTTTAGAACTGAAGCTCACATCCCACCCCACTTAGAAGTCCAAGTCCACTTGGAAAAGAAAAGCTAGTTTTGCATTGACAGGTTATAGTCTTGTAGATGGGTGGGCAGTCTGGGCTGTCTGACTTGGCACTGATCGTTCAGCAGCAAAGCGGGTGCAGTTTCTTCACTACGTGACAGCGGGCGAGAAGTCTTCAAAGGTGGATGGTGCATTCTTCAACCCAAAAGGCATTTGCGTCCATTTGAAAGTACCCTGGTGCGTGATGAATGTGGTTTTCTCCTGGTCTTCCTCTTTCACTCTGATTTGCCAGTATGCACAGCACAAATCTAACACCGCGAACAGGAAGCTGCCAGCAAGGTCATAAAAAATGTCGTCAGCCCAGGGAAGTGGCTGCAGAACATTCACTGTCATATGGTTCAGAGGTATGTAATTCACACACAACCTCTTTTTGTTGTTTTGCGTCACTACCACCGCTGGAAAGTCCCATGGGCCATAGGATGGTTGGATTATGTCACTCTCAAGAATAGTCGCTGTCTGACGCTCGAGAAATTGTCTATCACTGGCTGTGTAACGGTACGGCTGTCGGCCGTAGGGCTTGGCGTCAGGCACCAGCTTGATCTCGAGTTCGATGCCTTCATAGAGACCGATGTCTTCAGGGCTTGTGCTGAAAAGACCAGCATGCGGTTTTACAATGCGCTTTACGGCTGCTTGTTCTTCGTGATTGAGCTGAGCTCCAAGGCAGATGTCATTCAGGGGATCGTTAGGGACGTTAGCAAGTGGGTCTGAAGGCAATGGGCTCGAAGAGCTTGTCTGGAGTGGGCTTGTGGGGCATGTTGTTTCCAGTTGAACTAGGGCCGCCTTGTTGAGCTGGCTCCACAAGGGTTCATTCTCGTCTGGATCGTACTCGAATTGGAGTGGCTTTGCCGTGGGCTGTGAGGGATCAAAACGTGACAATGCAGATGTTGTCAAAATTACTGCATTTGACATTCTTGGCAATAGTTTCTCTTTGCACTGCACGACAACGTTGGTAGATGGCTGGCAGATCACAGGCAGCTTCGGAGGTTTGTAGTGGAGTTCAGCTTGAGCTGCGTAAAACCAATCCTCTCCCAGAATGAGGGGAAGGGCATTTCGTTCAAGGATGGCTGCTTCGACAACTGCGGATAGAGGCCCAATAGTGATCCTCAAAAAGACAGATCCTTCCGGCATGACGGTGCTTCCGCCGACGACAAGCAAAGGTGGCTTGGTCCACGGTTCGATGTTGAGGTTTGATGCTAAGCTTGCTGCAAGAATGGTGACATTTGAACCACTGTCTGGGAAAGCACTGATCTCTCCCAGTCCTTTGACGTGAGCAGTAGCGACGGCACATCTGAACTTGGATCCATACAAGGTGTCATCGACACGGCCAACACAGGCTGTTGGTGCTTTGGGGACTGTCGGCTTGTTGTCACCTGAAGGTTGCTTTGGTGTAGTACATTTATTTGCTAGGTGACCCTTCTCTTGACTGTTGTAGCACACCGCATCTTTCAAGTCTTGTCCTTTTCTGTATGCTGGGGCACCATACTTAGCTGAAATGGCTTCGTACCTCGACTCTTGGTCCGCAGGTGGTAGGCTGTTAATACGAGGAGGCAGTGCCATGCGTGTGGTGTGCTGGAACGTAGATGGTCTAGCAGTCTGTGAGGAGTTCACAACACTGTCAGTTCTGGCAGTAGCACTCTGGAGCTGGGGGCGTCCCGGCTGTCTTGCGAATTGCTCTGCTGGCTGTGGAGATCGGATCAGGCGGGCGTGGTCCAATGCTCTATCCACTTCGGATACAATGCTGAGGAAGTCGTCCACGGTACGGGGTCGCTGAACAGCGATGGATGTGGCTACCTGGTCGTCACGAATGCCTTGAACGAGGTATTCGATGCGTTCCTTGTCAGTAATGGGGACTGGACAACGTGACATGGTCTTGAGCTTTGCAAAGGTGTACTGCTGTAGGCTCTCTCCGGCTTTCTGTGGGAGGGCTGTGACCTTCTGTTTCCACTGTATCATGGAAAGTTGCTCGCCGAATTGTTCTTGGAGTCCGGCCTTCCAGATGGTCCATGTGGTAAGCTGTCGCCCTGTTGAGGCATGCCAGTCTGCTGCGACTCCACGTAGCTTTCCTTGTGCAATGGCGAGGAGAGTTGGGTCTTCCCATCGTGCAAGTCGTTGAATGCGCTTGAGCTCTTCGATCCAGTGCTTGAAAGTAGGGGTGCCACTTCCATTGAAGGTAGGCAGCGAAGCTGAGAGGTCTCGTAGCGTTGTCACGTGCACTGGGTTCGCGTGACTTGCTATCGTGGTCATCATAATAGCCACGTTCTGATGAAGAAAAGCTGCCATGCGCTGCATGTTCTCTGCTGGGTCTGACGTGAAGGCTGGCATGGCTGGGAATGACATCGTAGGCACTGGCATGGTCGGGAACGACGTTGAAATCTCGGGCACGCATGGCGCGGGTTAGTGGTTTGGCGGTGGGTCTTTCGCGGTATCAACCAAAAGTCGGTCGATTAGTTCCTCCTTGTTGCCGATTGTGGAGAGGTTTCCGCGTTGCAGCTCAGTTTTAATCAATTGTGCATTCAACGTGGCGAGGTCTTCTGCGGTGGCAACACGCCAGTTGATGAACGACATCGTTGTTGACACGCTGGGCTGGGTAGGCTTAGGAATGGTTTGCGTTCAACAGCGCTCAGTCGAGGGCACGGCGGCTTACTTGGCGGGCGAAGTGGCTGCGGCAGGTTGCGGATGTCGACTGCGCCATGTGTGAGCGGAGGAAGCGGGCAGAAAGGTTGAAAAACGTTTAATTGGCGAAATTACAAACTGCGTTCATTGTCTGAGGCTGAAAAAAGTCCGGCTCTCCGCTCTTCTCTCGCAAAACGTCCAACGACTCTCAAGGTTGCTTGACCTCGTGTCTGAATAAAGCTATGTTTAGAGCTGAAGCTCACAATAAACTTGTACATGCAGCAACACCGGCAACACGCAGAACTAATGTCGACGCCGTCGGCGTTTTGCCCGCGTTCGCACAAAATGCGTGCGGCGTTGCTGACTGGTGCCGGAGCCTCTGATATAAATAGGCACTTGGTGCCGCAGCTAAATGTCACCTCCCTTCCCTCGCCCGCAGGGGCGTCTGCGCAAGCAGGCGTTTGGTGTGTTGCGACACCACGGACCCGAGCACACGAGGGTTGGACCCTCCCGCGTGTAGCCGTGCGCGGCTTAGCCGTGTCTGGGGAAAGGGGGATCCTGGGGGTTGAGCCGATGCCGGGTGTTTGGACCTTTAAGGCCCCCCGGCGGAGGCAACACACCTCTTTGGCCTCTGCTTCACATAGACGGCACCCCCGGACTGACCCACCTGGGGGAAATCGGCGGTCGCCTTTTCCTGTCCCCCTCTCCGATCTTTTTCTTCTCTATTTTTCTGTCCTCACTGTCCTGTCACCTCTTCTCTTCATTTACTTCCTCACTTTTCATAGGCGGCTTGGGTTAACCTTGTGTAGGTGCCCTCTCTTGGGTTTGTATATAAGGTTATAGCGGCAATGTACGGCTGGCGCCTGCAGACTTACACGTTAAGTGCGGCAGCGTCCCTTTGTTGGACTCCGAGGTGGGTGGCTGCCATTGCTGCCGAACTACACCAAATTGCTATGGGAACACCCGCTTTTCCTAGGCTTCTTGATCGTCTCCCTCAGAAGAGGGGACGCACCGATGAGATTATAAACTTGTTCACCCGACCTAAAGACATTTTCCCACGATTTCAAGTAGTCCACAGTGAAAGAACCGAAAAACTAGCAAGAACCATATCCCCATTTGTAGTTACAAAAAGCTTGACCAACACGCTAGGCCCTGGCTACAAGGTCACCAAAATGCCAAGTGGGGACCTTCTCCTTGAACTACGTGATAGAGAACAATACAATAGACTCGGCAAACTTGTTACTTTTGGTGATGTCCCAGTTACTGTTTCACCGCATCGGTCCATGAACACAGTACGGGGGGTAGTATCAGAAGCAGACCTCATCGACTTATCTGAAACCGAATTGTTGGAAGGATGGAAGGAGCAGAATGTCACGAATGTGCAGCGCATTGTTATGAGACGGGACAACAAAGAAATTCCCACGAAACACCTGATACTTACCTTTGAATTAAGCGTCTTGCCACAAAGCATCGAAACCGGCTACACAAAAATAGCAGTAAGACCATATATCCCAAATCCTAGGCGATGCTACCAATGCCAAAGATTCGGCCATGGCTCGCAGAGCTTCCGTGGTCGACTCACCTGTGCCAAGTGTGGAGTACAAGGCCATGCCTCAGACAATTGCGAGGCTACACCTCACTGCATAAATTGCGATGGGGATCATCCAGCCTACTCCCGGTCTTGTCCAAGCTGGAAAAAAGAGAAAGAAATTCTAACACTGAAAGTTCGTGAAAACATATCGTTCAGGGAAGCACGCAAAAGGTGCTCACCATTCCACACTACCACTTATGCTGATGCGGCGCGTCAAGGGGCAGCGTCGCAGCGGCTACTGCCACCTGCCCAGCCCGCGCGCAGCGAGCTGTCGCTTGTGGCTCCTGCCCCCAGGGTGGAAGGAGCTAAGTCCACTCCACCCAACCAGCAAACAAGTCCGGTTACCTCAGGGTTGCCGGCACCGCCACAGTCCTCGGTGGCAGCCTGCGCTACGCGTAGTAAACCCGCAGGCCCGCCAGCAGCTCCCACGGTGGGTGCAGTCAAGGCTGCCTCACCCTCACCGGCCACAGCTAGCGCTGGCAACAGCCGGCACAGCTCAGGCCCAAAGGCAGCCCCATCGACCTCCGGGCTGGTGGGCGCAAATGTCTCCTCCTTCGCGGCGAGACTTTCTTGCGAAACATCTCGCTCGCAAGAGCGCGTGTCCGGCGCCTCACAAGAGGCAATGGACACTACACCCATCCCGACGGCGCACCAAGCGCCTAAGGAGCGGCCAGGCTCCCTCGACCGCTTCAGAAAGGACAAATCCCGAGTTACGGGGCCTGGAAAGGGCTCTGTAATCTAAAACATTTCCTTTTTTAGTACACACAGCACCAATTTACTTTCATTATGGATACACAAATCATTCAATGGAACGTCAGAGGCCTTCTTAGAAACCTCGACGATGTCCAAGAACTTATTTACCAACACAATCCAAAAGTGCTGTGTGTACAGGAAACGCACTTAAAATCGAAACATACAAATTTTCTCCGACAGTATGTTACGTTTCGTAAAGATCGCGATGATGCTCTCGCATCATCAGGCGGTGTTGCCATTGTAATTCACAAAAGCATAGCATGCCAACGTTTGCAGCTACAAACGCCCCTTGAAGCAGTGGCAGTTCGACTTGTTCTTCTAAACAAGCTCATCACCATCTGCTCACTTTACATACCCCCCAATTACCATTTACATAAACATGAATTTCAGTCCTTTATGGATGAATTGCCAGAACCCTATCTTGTTCTTGGCGATTTCAATGCGCACAGTAGTCTGTGGGGCGACTCTCGTATCGATGCGCGAGGTCGTCTTGTTGAACAATTTCTTTTCTCCTCTGGCGCGTGTCTCCTGAACAAGAAGGAACCTACATTTTACTGTCTCGCAAACAGAACCTTTTCTTCTATTGATCTTAGCATAGCTTCCCCGTCTCTATTATCTGAACTTAAATGGGAAGTTACCAAAAATCCGTACGGGAGCGATCACTTCCCAATACTACTGCGAACAACCAAAACTGAGCCGTCACCACAAGCCCCTCGATGGAAGATTGACACAGCCGATTGGGAGAAATTTCGAAATCTTACTAGTAGCATCTCCTGGGCCAACATGTCTTCATTAGGAACTGATGCTGCTGTGGAATATTTTACTTCCTTCATAATTGATGCCGCTTCTAAATGCATATCCGAAATAAGTGTTGCGGCTTGCAAACGCCGTGTCCCATGGTGGAACGACGAATGTAGGAACGTTCGTAGAAAACAGAACAAAGCGTGGGGGTTGCTACGCGATTCTCCAACTGCGGAGAATCTTATCAATTTTAAGAAGGTAAAGTCCGAAGGCAGGAGAACGCGCCGACAGGCCACAAGAGAGAGCTGGCAGAAGTTTTTATCAGGTATACACTCGTATACAGATGAGGCCAAAGTCTGGAACAGGGTTAACAAGGTGAGAGGACGACAAACATATTCACTCCCTTTGGTAAACACACAGGGCGACAGCTTGGAAGAGCAAGCGAACCACCTGGGTGCACATTTGAACATGTGTCCAGTTCATTGCACTATTCCCCAGAATTACAAAACACAAAGCAGCAATAGAAAAACAAAAACTAGACCGAAAGAGCACCGGGAACGAGCCTTATAACTTGCCTTTCTCTTTAGCAGAGCTTCAGGCATCACTTGCCTGTTGCAACCAATCTGCCCCAGGCCCTGACCGCATATTATATGAAATGTTGAAGAACCTGCCCTCTGAAACGAAGAAAACCCTTCTGTGTCTGTATAACTCTATATGGACTTCCGGCGAGATCCCCTCTGCCTGGAAAGAGGCCATAGTGATCCCTATCCTGAAGCAGGGGAAGGATCCATCGTCTGTATCGAGTTATCGGCCGATAGCGCTAACAAGCTGTCTCTGCAAAGTCTTCGAAAAAATGATAAACCGTCGCCTATTACATTTCCTTGAATCAAACAAACTGCTTGACCCATACCAGTGCGGCTTTCGCGAGGGTCGATCCACCACTGACCATTTGATACGTATCGAGGCGCAGATACGCGAAGCTTTTGTTCACAAGCAGTTCTTTCTGTCTGTATTCCTAGACATGGAAAAGGCCTATGACACCACATGGCGGTTTGGAATACTGAGAGACCTCTCCCACTTTGGTATACGTGGTAATATGTTAAATGTGATTGAGAGTTATCTGCTGAATCGCACATTCCGTGTTCGAGTTGGCAATGTTCTATCACGACCTTTTGTGCAGGAAACTGGTGTACCCCAGGGAGGCGTGCTCAGCTGCACACTCTTTATCGTTAAAATGAACACGCTTCGTGCTTCGTTACCTCCCGCTATTTTTATTCCACCTATGTGGACGATATACAAATAGGATTCAAGTCCTGTAACCTCGCAGTGTGCGAGAGACAGGTACAGCAGGGGTTGAACAAAGTGTCAAAGTGGGCAGACGAAAACGGGTTCAAAATAAACCCCCACAAAAGTTCTTGTGTTCTTTTCACCAGGAAGAAAGGTCTCGTTGCAGATCCCACTATCGAAATGTATGGACAACAAATACCTATAAACAAAGATCACAAATTTTTAGGCATCATACTTGACTGTAAGCTTACTTTCATCAACCACATAAAACATCTCAAGGCGAAATGCCTAAGAACAATGAACTTACTGAAAATTTTATCTCACACATCCTGGGGCACCGACAGGAAGTGTTTAATGAATCTTCACAAGAGCCTCATTCGGTCACGATTGGACTATGGTGCCGTAGTATATCACTCTGCCGCCCCTAGCGCGCTAAAAATGCTAGATCCTGTCCACCATCTAGGTATCCGCCTGGCCACTGGCGCATTCAGAACAAGCCCCGTCGAAAGTTTATACGTAGAATCGAATGAGTGGTCACTCCACCTCCAGAGAACATACATCAGCTTCACCTATTTCTCAAAGTGCACTCCGATCGGGAACATCCT